>NC_081437.1:13464812-13684877 GCF_949786415.1 Peromyscus eremicus | reverse complement strand
AACATAATTTTACACGATGTGTCACAGGAAGGTACCCATCTTCCTAGGTTAATGAAGCAGTAGATTGGGGGCTGGGGGCAGGGGTAGGAATCAGTATTTGAGAGACAGTGATTGTTCTTTATGGATGGCAAGGTCTTGGGCCCTGCAATATTGCTCTGTCCTTCCAGATTGTCTTAGGCTCACTGACCGGCAGTAGAAAAATCCTTTGATGATCCTGAAAATTATTAGCTAATTGCATTCTCTCTTTTGTCCTTCCTGTTTCTGTCTCATATACTGTTCCATCTCTGGGCTTAACACCTTGTTTCCTCTCAGGGTCTCCCTTCAGCATACTCTTGCCTTGTAACTTGGAGATACGATGGTAGGGTTAGTCCCCATCCCATAGCAATGCAGTAGCTCCTGCTAACATCAGCATGGAGTTCCGGCTTCATTCCTCTTCCTGAACCTCAGGGAGACAAGCCAGGTCACGTCTTCTGGCTATTGCTGTTTGTTGTTTTTATATTTTAAGTTACATTTATTCATTTGTTTTGTGTGTATGCATGTGTGTGCATGTGCATGTGTGAGTGTGTGTATGTGTCCATGTCACAGCTCATGTGTGGAGCTCAGAGAATAACTTGTGGGGTTCTCTCCTCCTTCCTTCTTCTACCACGTGGGTCTGGGGATTGAATTTAGGTTGTTATGCTGAGCATCTCATTGGTTCTCATGGCCATGTTTTGTTGGCTAGACTTTTCTTTTAAGAATAAAGTCCATCTTGGTCCGTCTTTACTTTTCAGTTTGTTCTTTTCTCACTGTGGATCCATTCTGAGGGAGGTTCTGCATGTCTGACTTACACTGACATGACAGGCCAGACCCTTCCTGTCTTCCTTCTTGAGTGTCTTCTTTTCTCAACATAAACCAGCTGTCCATGTAGAACACTCGATTGCTACTCGAGAGACATTCACCCACTTATCCAGTGAGGACTTGCTGAGGTCTACCTTAAGTGAGGCACCCACGATGATTTGAATGATGAGGTTTCCTCCAAAATTCATGTTGAAATGTGGTCCCCAATGCCACAAAATCACCTTTAGGAAACGAAGGTGTCATAGAGGCTTCATTCCTTCACAGGGCTTGTGGGAGGCAGCTGGATGAGGTCCTTTCCTTTTGCCCTGTGAGAACACAGCATTCCTCCTTTTGGGAGGATGCCATAGTAAGGCGCCATCTTGGAAGTACAGAACAATTCTGACTGGACAGCTGTGCTTATGATAGCCTGAGGCTTCCCACCCTCCAGAACTGTGACTATATGGTTCTTCTCTTTGTAATTTACCTAGTCTCTATCATTGTTCTATAGCAGGACTTCACGGACTAAGACGCTGACCCACTGTCCTCTGTATTTGGTACTGTATTGGTTTTAAAGTTGAAGGTCCTGCAGTTCATGAAACCCTTCAGCTGTGGGCAAACTTAGACAGGTGGTCAACACAATTCTAAGCCAAGTGTTGCAAACAGTGGACCACTGGCTTCTTGGGTACTCAGTGACTTTTGCTTCCACATTTTTTTCCCTCGTAGGTGAAAGTATGATGACGTGGAAAGGGCGTTAAGTTGGACTTGGACCTCAGGTGCTGGTCTGTTAGGCTACTGAAGAAACAGGGCGTCCCCTGGTAGGCCACCAAACTTCATTGTCTTCCTCTGAACAGCATTGTTGAGGAGGTTGAGTTTGCTGTACTTCGACATCTGGGACCCAACTTCTACAGTGATGTTTTTACGAAGGAAAGTGATAAACCAACACACACTAAAATTAGTATTTTCAGATAACAGGTAATTAAGTCTGGTTGACAGTTGCAGATGATTCTAACATCTGTGCCAGACACCTCTGTTGTCTTACGTCAGCCTCACAGTTTTTCATGCCCATACTTTCTTTCCTTTCATTTATAGATTAGTTATTTATGTCTCTAAAGTTTATGTGATTTGGACAAACTCATACAGAAAATTGTAGGTCAAAGATCGAAGAGACAGGGAGATGATTTAGTCCATAAAGTGCGTATTGTGTAAGCCCGAGGGCCTGAGTTCAGATCTCAAACACGTCCTCCCCCTTACCCCCCCCCCCAAACTGGGTTTGTGGTTCAAACCTGTAACCCCAGTGCTGGTCTGTGGGATAGACATGGGACTGAGACAACAGGATCCATGGGGCTTGTTGGCCAATCCAGCTGAATCCAGGAGCTTCACATTCACTGTATCCAAAAAACAAGGTGGAATGTGATGGAGGGAGGTACCTGGTGTCAGCTTCTGGCTTCCATATGGATGTGCGCCCACACATGATCATGGACACACATATAAACCACACACACACACACACACACACACACACACACACACACACACACACACACAAAGAGAAATTAGGAAATCTGACTTTCGAGTTCAAACTAAAACTGTTGCTCTCAGTGGCTAGAGATACTGACAACAAAAATGTGAAGGCCTTTTCTTTTCTTATTAAAGAACCAGAGCTCACTCAGGGTTTGTGGTACACCTTTGGCACTGTTAGAAGGTGCAGAGGGTCACTACCAACTACTTTTCCTGTCTCTTCTTGAAAAACAATTAGTTAGATCCACCTATCTCAAAGCCTGTGGAAGGGAAGACATGAAAAGATTCCTACTGGATACATTTTCTCTCCTTTAGAAAGGATGATTTCGAATACAAAACCATAGGC
The DNA here is from genome assembly GCF_949786415.1 of Peromyscus eremicus. Lineage (NCBI taxonomy): Eukaryota > Metazoa > Chordata > Mammalia > Rodentia > Cricetidae > Peromyscus > Peromyscus eremicus. The sequence goes on along the minus strand of NC_081437.1, from coordinate 13,682,197 downwards.
ATCCAGGAATGGTGGTGCATTACTATAGTCTCGGCGCATGGAAGGCTAAGGTAGGAAGATCAGAAGTTCAAGGCCACCCTGGACTATATAGTGAGTTCCATCCAGATCAGCCTGAAATACATGAGGCCTTACTTACTTCATAAACCCAAAAGCCTGTGGTCTCTCCACAGAGCTCCTCTTAAATTTTCTTTCAGACTCCTTCTGAAAATAGTACTATGTCATGGTTGGCGTGTGTGTTGGCAGAAAGGAGAAATTAAATGCTGTTGGTCTTTAAGCCCACACTAATTAACAGCATTTGTTTTACTGTGACCGTCTATGTGAAAGTACACAAAAGTAAATTTGTATTCTGAGAACGTGATCACTCCAGTCTGCAGTGTCGAAGAGAAGGAACAGTTCTTGGGAACTCACCGTGATTTACTCTAAAGTCTCCAAAGAGTCGTGAACAGGAACAGAAGATCTAAGCAAGGGCCTGCAGCTATGACTGACAGAGCCACCAGCCAGGAGCTCAGGCGTTCTAAACCTCAGCACTGACCCGCTTTTTCTACTGTGGCAACCCTCGGGACAGGTCTCCCGCCTGCTGGGTCAAGGTGAAACTTGTGGACCCAGCAGTTAAGATCTTTCACTATCTGGTTCCATCTCTCTCTGTTGAGGGGCTGTCTCAAGGTCCCTGGCGACAGTCAGTTTCTTTCTCCCCACGTTTCCTTGCTGTTTTGCATATTTTTAATCAGAGACCATTCATCACAGCACATTGTAATTGTATTAACATGGCTGACTCCTTCATTAGATTGCATCTTATTTATCCTTGTTAAAACCTTCTGGTTTCGGGGTCTGGCACATGCTTGTCCCACAGTAAGTAATTAATAGATTCTTACTGGATCACTGCATGATGGCTGTTATATCAGTTAATATTTATTATGCACTTACTATGTGCAAAGTACCATATGGGAGCATTGTGGATATATATGGGTACACAGAGGGATAGAAATATGAATGATGGGGTCACAGTCCCCAGGAAACATAAAACCTGAAGGGCCTCAACCGTACGTCTAGATTTGTGTATGAGTGGCTATGATAGCATAGGGAAGGAGAGGAGTCATTTGATTGGGGCTGAGTGGGAGGAACCAGAATAGATGGTCTATGAAAAGTTTGGACAGCTAGGGTGTTAGAGAACTAGGCTGAGGAAAAGTAAGATTAGGGCATAGTCTTTTCCCCGGAACAACAGGGCCCGAGAGTTCTGGCCTTGCTGTAGCTGGGGAAATTGCCTACTGTTTAAAAATCCAAAATAAATCCCATTAATATCAATAAGTACATTCTTCCCAAGTCGCTTATATTTGCATCCGCTAAGCAGGAGAGGTGATTAATCATCTCCAAATTGCTCAAGGATGTGAAACAGGGTGTTCATACGGCTCGAACAGCAGGAAATGCTTGTTGCAAGTGAACTATTTACAGTTTACTTTGTGCACCTCATATCTGCTAGGGCTCCACAGTAGATAACAGTGAGAGTAGGTATCAGCCTCGACTGAACGAACAGAAAAATACTTCAAAGCAGGAACCATTTCCAGCTGGGTGTGGAGGCACAGGTCTGTCATTCCAACTCTTCAGAGGTTGAGGCAGGAGGATTATGAGTTTAATAATCAAGGCAGTCAAGTTTTAATGGGCTAGGCTTTAGTTTTGGGCTTTTAACACAAAGCTAGAAAACCACCAAATTTTGAAATAATTTCTGTAGTTGTTGTGTTTTCTAAATAAAAAGAAACAAATGCAAATTTATTGTTTGTCTCATAGTATTTCGTTAATTTAAGAAAAACAATAGTCAACTATAAATATTGCTAGTGAACCAACAAAGCAATGTTCTGTAGCCCTCCGGTGAGTTCCAGAAACTGTGGAGAGTACCAGATCCTGTATATACCATCTTTTCTCTCACACACACATTCCTATGATAAGATGTCATTTTGAAATAGGCATAGTGACAGATTAACATAAATTGAAACAATTGCATTAATATACTACAATAAAAGTTATGTGATTAGAGTATGTCAAAATATTTCATGATGTAGTACTTTTTGTTTTTTAAATAATTTGTTTCTTTCTTTTTGGTTTTTCGAGACAGGGTTTCTCTGTGTAGTTTTGGTGCCTGTCCTGGATCTCGCTCTATAGACCAGGCTGGCCTCAAACTCACAGAGATCCACCTGGCTCTGCCTCCCGAGTGCTGGGATTAAAGGCGGCGCCACTGCCGCCCGGCGTGGTACACTCTTAGTTATCTGCTCTGCTGCTATGGTAAAGTAGGCTGACAAAGCCACTTAAGAAAGGAGGGCTTTACTTCAGCTCACAGTTCAAGGGGACAGTTCATCGTGGAAGCAAAATCATGGTGGCAGGAGCTGACGCAGCCAGTCACATTGTGCCTACAGTAGGGGAGCCGAGGGAGACCAGTGATGCTGCTCATTTCTGATTATCCTTTTTATTTCCCAGAAGACCTAACTCATGAGACGGTGCTGCCTCCATGTGTTGGGCCCAGATCGTAACCCCCAGAGAGACCACCAAAGATGAGCATGCCGGAATGCAAAAGCAAGGTTTAATTCTGGATATCCAAAAGCAATACAAGCCTAGGCAGGGACTTCGTCCAATACATCCAACGCAGTGGAGGCTGGAGGAAGCGCCCACCTATCTGCAAGCTCAGCTTTTAAAGGGAAAAGTCACAAGGTTACATTGTTTAGGGGTGCTAGTACGGATACAATTCTGATTGGCTCGCTTCTAGGGGCTTCTAGAAATTACTTCTAAGGGAGTGGTTGCCCGCCACCATTTCTCATTGGCTGCCCTCAGGTGGGGGCATTTTTATAGTCAGTTACCCTGGAAACCAAGGAGAGGACATTCTATAATCTGGCAGGCATTACCTCATGACTATCTTGTGACTCTGTACTTTTACACTTCCTGGTTTCTGGAATCTGAACTGACTGGTTTCAGTAACTAATGGCCTATTCCCAAAAGGAAAAATCTTAGGTCTTAATTTTAGGGTGAAAGCATTTTGGTCTTATTTCTAAGATGGCTCATTTTGGTCTCACACATGTAGGGTGGGTCCTCCAACCTCAGTTAACTTAATCAAGAAGACCCTACAGAGACATGAGTGACGCTCCATTTCTAGGTGATTCTGAGTCTTCTCAAGTTGACAATCCATATAAACCGTCAGGTACAGACATATTTTTATTCTGCGGTTGAATTTGGGTAACTGAAACCTCAGGAAGTGAGTCTGAAGATACCGTGGATGTTTGTACTTGGCCGGTTTTAAATTTCAGGATGGAAAGTTGTGGATTTGCCAGGTTTCGGTTATGTGACAGAAACAAGCAATTTGCAGATCAGAATTACAGCACGCATCAGAAACTTTCAAACTTCAGTTCGCGAAGCCGCCATTACCAGTAATATTTATGATGTCCCCAGTGGTGTTTTTCACAGTATGAGTCCTGTTAACAGCCACGTAGTGAAAGCCCTGTTGCTACATTAGCGTGGTCACCTGACACTCCTCTGAGTTCATTCAAAAATTTAGGGGTGTCAGAAGAAACACAACCAGTCAACAGCATTGACAGTTCTTCTTGCTGTTTAACAGGTGGATATAAAGTCATATTCATTTTCTAGTTTTCCGTAACCTGGTACAACGAGTAGAGTGTGAAAAGCGATCGTCACTTTGTACAGGATGACGTCGGAACTCAGAAACGAGAAATGGATTGCTCACACTCGCAACTGTCCGATGCCATGGAAAAGAACTCCAATTCTCACCTTCTCACGTCTCGTCCCTTCCTACACCATGCTAGTCAGGATTCTGTCTCTGGGACAAAAATATCTGAGCTAACCAAACCTTTGAAGAGAGGACACACTCTTTGTGTTTTGCAGCTTCAGAGGATTCGATTAGTCTATGGTTGCCTGGCCCCAGTGGTTGCTTTGGGCCAGTGGCCAAGTAGAATGATATGAAGGAAGGGTGCCGTGGAGCACCCTGCTCATCTCACAGCGGGGGTGGGGGGGGTGGGGGAGAAAAAGAGAATAGGCTCTTCAAGGATAGACCTCCAGAGACCCATTTTCTCTAGGTAGACCCCACCTTCTAAAGTTCTTACCATCTTCCAGCAGTGCTGTCTGTCTTATGGACCAACCCTTTACCACGTGAGCCTTTGGGAGACACTTAAGACCCTAATGATAGCATACCGAATTGTGCTTCTGAATGGATGCACCTCGTGTAGAGTGTGGTAGAGAGGAACAAGGGTAAATGTAACTTCAGAGTAGATCCATATAAGGACGGGCACCAATGGGACTGATGTCCAGGTAGATAGAAATGACTCAGGGAGCCTTTCCCTCATACCTAGCAAGAAACTCACTAAAATGTCTATCCAATGTTCAGATAACTGACAAAGACCTGCTAAAATTAGGATTTAAAAATATCCAGCTAATTAATTAGAACCCCAAAGCCTCAAGGGGTCTGTCCTTCCTCTCTACCTCCATTCCCTGGGGACTCCTAAAACCCTTATGGTACCCAGCCTTCCTCACTCATCCTATCCCTTTATCTCAGCTACCAATATCCCGAGCTAATCTATACCTGGAGACCTGATGGCCACGCAGCCAGTAAATCAGGGAGGCAATCTTGACTGTCTTTGTCAATCTTGTCCTCTAATTCCAATTCCCTGGAATTCCCCAACCCTATAGCAGACCACCTGCTGGGGCCTCTCCTTCCTCTTTCCCTCATCCCCAGGAGACTACAAAGGCCTTGTTTCCCTGCTGACTTTTATTTTCTGGGCTTCTTATGCTGTTTCTGCCTCCTCTTCTACAGGGTTCCCTGAGTCCTGAGGAGAGGGATTTGATGGAGACATCCTGTTTAGTGCTGAGTGTTCCAAGGTCTCTCTGCATATTGTCTGGCCATTGGTCTCTGTTCCCGTCTGCTGCAGGAGGAAGACTCTCTGATGATGGCCGAGCAAGGCACTGATCTGTGAGTATAGCAGAATGTCATCAGGAGTCATTTTATTGCTACTTTTTTTTTTCTGTTTAGTGCAACAGTAGTATTTGGTGTTATCCGAAGTCCCTGGGCTATCTAGTCTCAGCTTCTTGGTCACCCAAGCGGTGTTGGGTGTGAGTTCCATCTCGTGGAGCGGGCCTTCAGCCACGTCAGATGTTGGTTGGTGACTCCCACAAGCTCTGTGCCACCGTTGTGCTAGCATGTCTCGTAGGCAGGACACCATTGTAGATCAAAAGGTATGTAGCTGGGTGGGTGTTTCTGTTTCTCCATTGGTAGTGTGCAGAGTACCTTCCTGTACCAAAGATGCTAGCACATAGGGGTGAAGGCTCTATGTAGGCACCGGCTTGACTTCTCCGTGTTCGATGAGTTGTGTAGGTGTTGTCTTCAGCCATGGGGCCTTATTGTCAGTTTGTGGAGAGCAACCTGTAGTCTTGGCAACAGCCTGCATTATATGGGAGGTTCCCATGAGACCCCTTTGGCCAACAACTCAGTTAGATGTAACCTGTTCCCAATATTAGAAGCTTCATTTGGTGACAAGAGATGTGCAGTTGGGGCTCTGTCTCCCCCATTATTTGGTGATTTCATTTACATCGCCTTCATATACCTATATATTTTTAGGAAGCTTCTACTGTATTAGGTTTCCATAATGCCACTCAAATGGTCCTTAATTTTAGTTGTCTCTCCCCATATCCCTACACTCATCCCCCCTTTTCCCTCACCCACTCTGCTTGATTCTCCTTCCCAGCACTCCCATCCATCCATCCATCCATCCATCCATCCATCCAATCATCCATCCATCATCCATTTATCCACCCAATCATCTATTCATCATCCATCCATCCATCCATCATCCATTTATCCATCCATCCATCATCCATCTATCCATCCATCATCCATTTATCCATCCGTCCATCATCCATTTATCCATCCATCCATCCAATCATCCATCCATCATCCATCCATCCATCCATCATCCATTCATCCATCCATCATCCATTTATCCATCCATCCATCCATCCATCCATCCATCTAATCATCCATCCATCCATCATCCATCCATCCATAGCTATTTATTCTATTTCCCTTTCCTAGAGAGATCTATCTTTCCCCCTAGTCCCTTACTCTATACCTAGCTTCCATGGTTCTATGGATTGTAGCTTGGTTATCATTGATTTAACAGCCAATATCCACATATAAGCCAATATGTATCATATTTGTCTTTCAGGGACTGGGTTACCTCATTCAGCATGAATTTTTTATACTTCTATCCATTTAATTGTGTTAATTCACATGCATTCAATGTGTTTTGATCAAATCTCCCCCCCCTTCCAAATTTTCTCTTATCCTTTCCAAAGTGTCCCCTCTCCTGATTTCTCAATCTCTCTCTCTCTCTCTCTCCCATTAAGTTCGCGTAGTGCTTGCTACCTGTATGTACATGGGTGTAGGATCATTTACTGGAGCTTGAGTAGTCTTTTAGGGACCACATCCCTGAAGAAAACTTACTCTCCCTCCCCCCGGCAGCCATCAATTGCTAATGGCTTCTCAGGTGGTACTTCATGAGTACTTCCCTTGCTGATGCTGGGTTTTTTGACTGGCTAGACCTGGTACAGGTGTTGGACATGCTGTCCCAGCCATTGTGAGTTCATGTGCACGTCCTTGTCATGTACAGCAGATGAGGTTTCGCTGCAGGCGCTATATACCACGTTCGGCTCTTACAATCTTTCTGCTCCCTCTTCTTCAGTGATTCCTAAGATTTATTTTCAGGCAAGTCTCTCAGTGGACTTGGCTACGCTGGCTGGGCAATGATCAGCGGGAATTGTCCTGTCTTGGCCTCCACAGTGCTAAGGTTACAGACACTTGTTGCCATGCCATCTTACCATCTGAGATATCTCCCCAGCTTCCCCCACATTTTTTTTTTCTGTGATTTTTTTCCTTCTCACTACATTGCTCTTGGCTGTTCTTGAACTTCTGGGCTGCAGTGACTCTCCTGCGTCAGCCCATCAAATAGACTAACTTTTCTAGAACTCGCTTCCGGTAGAATTGGCATTCATTTCTCCGAAACCTCTAGCAGGTGATTTAAAAGGCTCACTGCTTCTGAGGAGGCAGAGAAAACATTCCTTAAACATGAGCTATGTAGCGGTCCCTGTCAGTGACAGCTTTCTGCTTTCTCAATTTCCCATCTCTGTCCCCAACACATAGGTGGGAAGCTATGGCAGCCGTTCTTCATCCTCTTGGGAGTCCGCCGCCGTTAGCTCTCCGCAGACCAGACGCTTCTCAGTGACTCTCCGAAGAAACGTGCAACAGCCCTTTGAAATGAAACGCTTTTCTGTTGAACCAGAAAGCAATCACATCTTTCCATTTATTCTTTAGGGGACAAATTGATCTGACTTGATTTGTCAGAGAGCCAGAACGGCAGGCAAATAGACGCCAGAGACATCACCCAATCTTTTAAGCCAGCAGTAATTGTTCCTCTTGTCGGCTGGCTAAATCACTTGTGTCTGGAGGAGATGCTCAGAGTGAATCAGGATGCCCCCGAGGTGACAGAAACACAGAATGCTCCAAAGTGGGCTGCAGCGAGAGCGTTTCTTCACATCTTACCAGGCTTTGGTTTTATGTTCCCCTCTGTTCTCCTTCCTCCTGGGGCTAAAGTCATCCGGCAGAGACCAAAGACAATGCATGCGTATGACACTGAAGATGAGCTTGTGTGGGGATGAGGAGAGGTACTTGTTCGTGTTGAATTCTGGGATGAACTTAGTTGTACATGAGTCATTAATAAGTCGGAGATGCCCCCAGAGAAGAGAGGCATCTCATCAGAGGGAGTGAAGTCCCTTTACTGGAGAGTCAGTATCTGCCTCTTTGCCTCCTTCTCTCCCTGTCTCCCTTCCCCTCCCTCTCCTCCCCTCCCCTCCCCTGTCTCCCTCCCCTCCCCTCCCCTGTCTCCCTCCCCTCCCCTTCCCTTCCTCTCCTCCCCTTCCCTTTCCTTCCCTTCCCTGTCTTCCTCCCCTCTCCTCCCCTCCCCTTCCTTTTCTTTCCCTTCCTTCCCCTCCCTCCCCTCCCCTTCCCTTCCCTCCCCTCCCCTTCCTCCTCTTCCCTTCCCTGTCTCCCTCTCCTCCCCTCCCCTTCCCTTCCCTCCCCATCCTCCCCACCCTCCCCTCCCCTTCTCTTTCTTTTCTTCTTCTTCTTTTTTTTTTTTTTTTTTTTTTGGTTTTTCGAGACAGGGTTTCTCTGTGTAGCTTTGCGCCTTTCCTGGAACTCTCTTGGTAGCCCAGGCTGGCCTCGAACTCACAGAGATCCGCCTGGCTCTGCCTCCCGAGTGCTGGGATTAAAGGCGTGCACCACCACTGCCCGGCCTCTTTCTTTTCTTCTATCCCCTCCCCTCCCCTCCCTTCTTCCTTTTAGTGGTACAGAGAATCAAACCAAGGGCCCCACGGGCACACTAGACAAGCACACTACCACTGAGCTACACTCTCAGTCACATCCATCATTTTAAATTTTAAAAATTTAGCATAATTTAAACATATGAGAAAACTGGAAAAAAAAGCCCCATAGACCAGTCAACACCCATGTATCAACTATGTGATTTGTTAAGAATTACTATTTTTCGAGATTAGCATTTTCTATCTTTATTCTCTCCCCTTTCCCTTTCCATGTGGTAGTATAGTTACGTGGCCCATCATTCTAGCCCCAGATTTCTTCTTTTCTTCTTCTATTTTGGAGGGAACTGGTATCATATCATTATAATCTGTAGCATGAGTCTTAAATGTTCTTATTAATAAAATCAAACCCGAGGCCAGTTATTGGGGTAAATGCTGGAAGGTCAGAGACAGAACAAGCCACAGCTGTCTCACCTTGCCAATTCCTCAGCTGGTCCTGTTTCCTCAGACTGGAAGCTTCTGTGTCCTCATATCCCAATGGCTCTCAGCTGAACTGTGCTGCTAGAAGCCTGAATGCTTAACCAGCCAAACACTTAACCAGGCAAATGCTTCTAGTTTCTGGTCCTCATGCCTTATAAACCTTTCTGCTTTCTACCACCACTCCCTGGGATTAGAGGCTGCTTTCTGGGATTAAAGGCGTGAGTCACCATGCCTGGCTGTTTCCAATGCAGCCTTGAACTCACAGAGATCCAGAGGGATTTCTGTCTCTGGAATGCTAGGACTAAAGGCGTGTGCTAACATTTTCTAGCCTAAGTATCTTGTGGCTTTTCTGTTCTCTGACCCCAGATAAGTTTATTAAGGTACACAATATTTTGGGGAACACAATACCACCACAATAATTCATGTTTCTTGTTCATTCGAATTACTTTTACTATGCCGGAAGAATATGTGCTATTTTGGGGGGCTAGACTTTTCATATTATTAACCCATGTGCTATATTCTACACCAGTGGCTCTCAATCTTCCTAATGCTGTGTCCTTTTAATACAGTTCCTTATGAGGTGGTGACCCCCCCACCATAAAATTATTTTTGTTGCTACTTCATAACTGTAAGTTTGCTACTGTTATGAATTATAATGTACATATCTGATATGGCTGATGGTCTTAAAGGGGTCGGAATCCACAGATTGAGAATCACCATTATACCAGCACACTTTAAAGCTTCTACCCCACAACTCACTACGTAGTTAAGGATGCGTGCGATACTAGGACTAGAACCCAGGACCTCTACTACTAGCCAAGCACTCTGCCAATGAGCTACATATTCAACTCCTATACTTAAAAAAAAATTTAACACAGACTTTTTTTGTAATTGATCCATGTTGGTGCTAACAGATCTAATTCAATCATTTTAGCTTCTCCATTGTATCACAGTATACAAATAAATAAATCCTTAATTTACTTAACTTTACTGTTCTATGAGCATGTTTTCCTTACTCCAGGAAATGCTAGAAGGAATGTACATCTTTGCTGAGACCCATGTGAGAATCTTTTTCTACAGGGTGCGTACCTTGAAGTGGAACTACTGGAGCACAAGGATGGATTTTCTAAAATGTTACCAGATATTACCAAATTGTCAAACTGTGCAGCTAAAATTAGTTGATGCAACACCCCCCTAAGGTCAGACTAAAAGCTTGGCTGTAGGGAACAAAGAGCAGGTCGATGTCACAAAATACTAGCTGAATTGGGAAGATGGTTGTTTCCTGTAACCTTGCCTGTGGTGTTTAGAAATGGACATATGGACATCTGTTGGCCCTCCACATTCAGGTATTCCAGATTCATTGTTATGGAATATTATTTTAACTAGGCAAAGATGTGTTACATTTGTTTATGGTGCAGGAGTAGCTGGTTCATTGCACCCATAGTCGGGAAGCAGAGAGAGATGAATGCTGGGACCCCAGGCCGTGGGATATTGCCAGCTACATACAGGCTGGACCTTCCTTCTTAAGTCAAACCTTCCTAGAAACATACTCATAGACACACCCAAAGGTGTCTTTGCACCATAAAAGTTAAAAAATGTAGATTAACCACCACAAATACCCACACTTCCTCTCCCCTGAATTGGACCTTTGCCATTGAGGTTTTAAAAGATTGCCATGGAACTCTTGGGTTCATTACAGTTTGAGAAATGCTGTCTAGAGAGCCCTCCTGATGCTGTCGAGGAGGCTGTAAACTAGACTTACGTCACCAGAACTACATTTGATATCATTCAAGGCTTTCTGATAACAGAGAGAACCCAGCCTTGTTTTCTGTAAGCACCTACAATGGTTTTTAGTGTAGTCACAGATATGTGTAGTGACCATCAGGCAGTTTTAGAATATTTGTATCCCCTTAAGAAGACATCCCATCATTTAGCTATCACTCTTTAAATTTCCATTTCCCACAGCCCCACCCTTAAGAAAGTCTTTATCTCTGTGGATACTCTATCCCAGACTTTCAAATAAGTAAAACCATATGGGATATGATTCTGAGCCATTGGAAATGGGGTATGGACATCTGTTGCAACTGATGTATCTTATCTCACAGATAAGATGGAAGCTCTCAGCTACTGCTCCAGGGCCACGCCTGTCTGCCTGCTGCCATGCTCCCTGCCACGATGGTCAGGGACTCACCCTCTGAAACTGAAATCAAATGCCCAATTAAATACTTTCTTTTATAAGTTGCCTTGGTCACGGTGTCTCTTCACAGCAATAGGACAGTGACTAAGGCAACCCCCAAGAGGATGAGACTGTAGAGGGACAGGTCGCTCAGGGTCATAACTTCCCCAAGATGGCAAGTAGTAACAGAAATAATCAAAGGGCAGGCATCCGGTGTTGACAAAGCCAAAGAAACTGTGTTTATAACACATAGTTTGCCAAGGAGGGGGGGCGATGGGAACAGATGTGTCATTTGCAATTATTCCTAAAGATGTTAATTATGCAAATGAATTTCTGATTAGGGCGCTAAAAAAAGCACCCTCTATATTATGGGGTGTTGGATGTGTACAATCAAGCATGTTCCTCCAGGTAATCAGTGCGGGCGCCAGACTCCCCACCTGTAGTTCTTCTCTATGTGCCCCTTTGAGGGTGGACAGGAGTTCTATGGGACATTTTCCAACCATGAGGTGTAAAGCTGGAAGCGGCCTTTGAGATCAAGGAGTATGGATCTGTCCTTGAACAGGGTAAGAAAAGGAGTCTGCAAGAAATGACATGAGCCGGGCGGTGGTGGCGCACGCCTTTAATCCCAGCACTCGGGAGGCAGAGCCAGGCGGATCTCTGTGAGTTCGAGGCCAGCCTGGACTACCAAGTGAGTTCCAGGAAAGGCGCAAAGCTACACAGAGAAACCCTGTCTCGAAAAACCAAAAAAAAAAAAAAAAAAAAAAGAAATGACATGATTTGTTGCTTATAAAGCAAAGAGCCCAGGTCTTCTACATTATCAATTCACTTTCTGTTGTCTGATGGAATCAAACAGGACACACACATCAACTATCAGCTTTCCAGTCAGGATCTACCTTATTTTTATGTGCAGTGAGGTCCAAGTGGATGATGGAACTAAATATATCATTGACATACTCAGAGGTTACACATGAGTGTTTATGTACAGCTGGGTAGATACGAGCATAGCTAACTAGAACAGTGGTCCTCAACCTGTGGGCCACGGCCCCTTGGAGGGGGTTGCATATCAGGTGTCCTGCATATCAAATATTTACATTATGATTCATAACAGCAAAATTACCATTATGAAGTAGCAACAAAATAATTTTATGGTTGGGGGTCACCACAACATGAGGAACTGTATTAAAGGGTCACGGCATTAGGAAGGTTGAGAACCACTGAACTAGACATACAGGGGTTGTATTCTAGATAGCTCTGTTTAGCAGAGTAGCTTCTTGTCATCTGTGACTGCTTAAAAAGTAGGAAAAAAAGTCAAATTTTGGTTGCTTGTTCGCAAAAGTCACCTTTCAGATACTCAGTAGCCTCTTGTAGCTGAAAGCTGCCATGTTGGACAGCAGGACCTTGGATCCATGTCAAAAGTCCTTTTGGACAAGGCTTCCTCTCGACTCTATAGCCAGATCTTCTTGAGTCTGAATTCTGGTCCTGCTGCTTCTGCAGGAGCTTATAGGAGTTAGTTAAGGATCTCAGATCTTCCTTCCTCACTGGTGAAATGGACAGAAATCACAGTATCTCCTTCACTGGCTGCTTGGAGATTGGGGATGCAAGAGAGGGACTGTGTGGTATGTTGAGTAGAAGAGGAATCACTAAGCAGCCCGTGTCCTGACAGCCTGCTTCAGAAGGCGTGGCCTCTTCTAAGTGGAATAGCACAACTTGGTCCCCCAGAAGAATCAGGCATTACGGGTGACCTGGGACTCCAAGAACCCGACATCTTGATCGGGTTATAACAGAAGGAAATAGGGAATGGGGAGATAGAGCTTGGGGGAGTTGGGAGGAGATCCTGGGAAACAAAACTGTGTGTGATGTGAGATGGGCTAGAAGGCCATGAAGATGTGGTTTCACACATTTGTCAAGAACTGACGTAACATACACTGTAAGTGATAAAGACATCGGGTATCAGTCTGTGTGGCCATGGAGGTCTTCTCCCCTCCTCAAGCCCACAGTTTAAACTGCTTGTCTGCTTGTCCACAAGAGGGAGGCAGGGGAAAGGCGAGAGAAAGGGAACCTTCCAAGGCGACTCTGGCCAAAGGCTGGTTATGGAGGAAGCTGATTAAAAGCGCTGTGCCTTCCAAACAGCCTCAGGCCTCAGGTGTGTTTTTCTTGAACCCATTACCCCAGGATCCTTCCCCAAAGCTGTGTTAGTTAGGAAATCACAGTTTGTAGCCTTTAGGGGGTTGACAATAATTTTTACAGCTGGCTAAAGGCTGGTGCCAGCCTCCCAGGAGCAACAGCAGCAACCCACACAAACAACAACAAAAAGCCACACCGGGCTCTCAGGCCCAGAGCACAGAAGGTGTGAGCAGAGATTGGTGGCTGGTGTCCAGGTAATTTAGCCACATGGCCAGTCCTTCTACATCGATTGTGCTGCCAGGGCTCATAAAGCATTGGAAAAAGATATTAAAAAAAATAATTCTTTTGCCTTTGGGGACTCTTGAGTAATTTGAGAGCTAGTGAGCCAAGGGACAAAAAGGGCTTAAGGTGGCAGTGTCGGGGGTGGGGTGGGGTGGGAGGAAACAGTGCAAGAGGAGCCTGGAGATGTATTTCATCCCCCGGTCTCCCATTAATTAGCAGCGTGACTTTGGGTCCGTTCTTGCAATTCTTTGGGTCTCCTCACTCTCATCATAGATTAATTTAATTTGATGGACTGAATGATTTTAAAGTTCTCCTCCATGTCTAGAAGTCTGAGGTCCTAAGTCAGATGTGAGTTTATGCCCCGTGGAGTAAGGGTTGTCAGAAAGTACACAACGTTCAGTTTTATTTAGTTCGGAAACAATGGCTTTTTGTTTGTTTGTTTGTTTCTCGAGACAGGGTTTCTCTGTGTAGTTTTGGTGCCTGTCCTGGAACTCACTCTGTAGCCCAGGCTGGCCTCAAACTCACAGAGATCTGCCTGGCTCTGCCTCCCGAGTGCTGGGATTAAAGGCGTGCGCCACCACCGCCCGGCTAGTCAACAGCTTTTTTATTGTAAGAGTTATCTCTTGCAATGTTGGGGGATATGTTTGTACTGCTAGAGTATTTGCTGCCTATCTAAAATCTAAGTTTTTCTGGAAAAGACCTGTTTTATCTGACGTTGGTCATCTTCTACTTAGCTTTCTCTGACCTTTTGTTTAGTGGGGGCAGGTGTTGGAAGGGTCTGGGGAAGGTATGTCTGTCTTTCCACCTTGGTCCTGACATGTGACAGGGAGAAACTGATGAATATGGCTGTTTAGAATCGGTGAGATTCCTTGGCCACGTTTGATGGGCGAGGACAACAGTGTCTAAGCCAAGGCTCTCAGCTTCTTTTGCCTTCATTGCCTAGAAATGGAAACCATGGGCTCTTTTCTCTTTCATCTCGCGTGGGAGACCCGCCTCCCTCCCCAACCAGGCAGAGCTGCTCATGGGACGGAGAGTTTCTCCCTGTTCTGCTCCCTGCAGAACTTGTCAGTTCCAACATTTAGCCAACAGTCTCTTAAGCTGACTGTGTGGGGTGTTCATCACAGGCATGCCCCGATGCTCAGGTCCTAAGACATGTTGCATGTAAACAGAGGCCCTGTTTGTTTAATCTTTTCTCCCCGTCTAGTCCAGCTGTTTACCAATGAGCTCTGAATTTGGAGACCATAGGATGCTGCTTATGAGTAATATGCCATCTCTCCTTTTCTCATTGGGATAGCGGATTTCTTTGTTTTTCTTGTGTGGTTGTTACATCATTGCTGTCTCTAAACAACATCTTGGTTATTGACCAACCTAGAGCAGAGGAAAGAGGTCAGCATACAAAGTCATTAGAAAGAAGCCAGGTAGTGATGGTGCATGCCTTTAATCCCAGCACTCAGGAGGCAGAGCCAGGAGGATCTCTGAGTTCAAGGCCAGACTGGTCTACAGAGCGAGATCTAGGATGGGCACCAAAACTACATGGAGAAACTCTGTCTCAGAAAAACCAAAACCAAAACAACAACAACAAAAAAGAAAGAAAGAAAGAAAGAAAGAAAGAAAGAAAGAAGTAGGAAGAAAGAACCAAATATAGGTTATTGGGGGACGTGCCATTTGCCCACATCAATCATGTGGGAATCCAATGTTATGGGCAACTGCTTGAAATAAGGCAAGGGTGACTCTAGTCTTGCTGTAGCCCGAGCATTTCAGCTGCAGACATGGACAAGGACACGGTCATTAAAAGACACATCTTAGGATTCTTTACCCATAGATGCCACAATGACGGTAAGTGCAAATTCTATAACCCAGCTCTTCAGTGCTTGCCATTTTATTGATTCATACAACATAGTACCTCCTGCTTCATGTCATTGGCTTTACTAAAACTGACCTGATTATGTCCCTATGCCACCTAAAAGTGCATTCTTTCCTATAGGACCAAGTCTAAATTCCATGGCATGACACTCAGCCTCCTTGGGATGATGGGATGCTCCTTGAGTATCAACGTTTCTCTTTGCTCCAACCTTCCAGGTCCCGAGTGCTCTAGGTTCACCCAAAGACACACTCAGTTATTTTCCAAACACTTCCTCCAGCTCTCTAGACCCTTCCACATGCCAGGGTTTGTTCTTTTAAAGTCCTTCCTCTTCTCTGGCTGATGCATGGTTTCTTTTGAGCCTTGGCTCAAGTGGGAGCTCCCTAATACCAGGGTTCGAGTCCAATCCCCCGCAGGCTTCCCATCTCAGCACACAATACGGTAACAACTGAGCCAGGTGCCTGTTTCTCCTACACTCTAAGAGCTCCCCCAAAGGCAAATGACTTGACCAATTCATCCTTGTAAGCTGCCCTTCAGTGTCTCTTGCCCACTCTTCCTGTATCATGGTGCCTGGCAGCCAATAAGCGGTTGTATTGTGAAGGAGGATCAACGCACTCTGGCCCAGATGTCTAATGTCTAAGTTGTTTTGTTTACTTGGTATATGTGGCTTGTCAGACAAAATAAATCTCCAGGATAGAAATGATTAAATTGAAATATTAGTGTGGAGCATCCTGCAGCCTATAAAAACTGAATAGACACTGTAATTTGTGAGTGATATGAAATCTGTATCTCAAGGCACAACGCAGAATAGAGCCCCAGCGGGACACACTTGTAATAGGGCTAACATAAGCATTAGTATTAGCATCCACTAATCCTTTTCTTCTTTGGGGTAGAGAACGACTATTTTGGTATCAAACCGTATGTCATCTGCATATACATTACAACGTAAGGATGGGGTTTTTGTCTTTGTCGTATAAGAGTCAACAGATAACTGGTAAGTACCCCATGAGTGGCTGATTCCCAGGATGAATGGCATTATTTGGTACTTTGCCTAAGTGAAAGCTAGAGTGGTACTTCCATCATTTTATTTCCTTTGATATATATCGGATATAAATTTAGCTCTCAATGTCTTAGGCTCTCAAGAAAGCACAGGGCTAGAAGCATTCTAGAAAGGCAGCAGAGGACCTAGTCTCAGCTCTGTTGTCAACCAGCTCTCAGCTCCGGGGAAGCCACACAACCTCAGCTCCCCCAGCTTTGCAAGAGAAAGGTCGTACTGCACGGTCTCTGAAGTTATTTCTTGATTCTATCATTTCAATTCGATGAACCCCTTTGTGGGGACAGATTGACTGTATAATTAGTGAAGCTTCAAGGTTCCTCACTTACAGAGAGCCCTGAGAAGGTCTCATCAATGTGTTGTGCACAGGGGATGTAGTTCAACTGATAGAATGCTCATATAGCATACACAAGGCCTTCAGGCAGACCCCTAACATAGATGTGGTGGCACAAACCTGTAATCCCAGCACGTGGTAGGCTGAGGCAGGAAGATCAGAAGTTCAAGATCATCTTTGGCTACAGAGTGAGCTTGAGGCCATGTCATAAAGAAAACTAAACAAAAGATAAAAAAACAAAACAAAACACAAAGCCCAGAAAAAAACCATTTCTTTCTACTCCCCTTCTTCACCATCACAATCCCCCAGGCATGGGGTGGCTCAGAAAAGACTTCAGGCATTTGGAGGATCTGTACATGAGGGATGCTGAGTTGGAGAAATGGTGATTTGGGGTTTATTGGTATATCTTTCTGTAACTTATGGCACTTCATGTATAGTGAACTATTGCTAGTCATTCTAGTATGGCTATGTCTTCCTGGGATGAATATTAGTCCTCCAGCCCTGTGCTGGCTTATCCAGTATTGGGGCATGAAGGCACAGGGCCACCCTTGGGGTCATGATGTGAACTTGTCTTACAATGCTTGGCACTAGAAACCTATAGTGAATGGAAGAGAAACAAAATTTGAAATGTTATCTAGTCTGCGAGAAGCTTCCAATCATCATCAGATATATAAAATCATAAATGGATAATTCAGTTCACAATGCTGCTCGAACAATATGGCAATGTTCTGTCAGGAATATACTCATAATATAGCACACACAATTATGCGCACACTTTTACAGTTTTGATGGTAATTGCTCAACACAGAATCGACTGGAGTTCCTGTGTTTGCAGAGATTAAAAAACCTTTAATAGCTGCACGAACACTAAATCTGTGTGCAATTTTTCTGGTTTTATGCGTTTCCAGCTAAATCTCAATAAACCTGATTCATCTTGTCTTGATGAATTCTGGTAGTTTCAGATGAAATAGCATGCAGTATTGACACAATTCATTAGAAAGTCCTGTAGAATAAAGAGTTCTGGTTACAGAATGACTATATTCATCAGTAAGGAAAAGTCATAGCATAAGAATAATTTAAATGTATCATTATGCAGCTCAATATATTATGGTCACAGAATTAAAATGTATTTGACTTGTTCTTGGAGATGCTTAAATTTCAGATTAATTTTGATCATACTGAAAATCAAACACAAGAAAAATATATATTACTGGAAACTGAAAACCTAAGCTAAAAGAAAAATGACTAGTAGAAACCTCAAAATGTTAAGAACTCTTTTTTTTATCACAGCAGAAATTAAGAAGTGTTGTAGCCAGAGTCATAAGGACAAAGGTAGAAGGTATAACTTAGTGCTACAGTGCTTATGTAGCAAGCATGAAGCCCTGGGTTCCACTCCCAGCACCACACACCACACACACACACACACACACACACACACACACACACACACACAGAGACAGAGACAGAGAGAGACAGAGAGAGACAGAGATAGCAACAGACACACACCAGCAAAACACAAACACACACACACACACACACACACACACACACAGACAAACAGACACCCACTCTCACAAATGTATATTTTATTACAATGTATTATTACTTCATTGTAAATAAACTTTCAGTTGTGCTCAATGTGGCTTGGGATTCAGTGTCTTTTTCCCCTCTTGGTCAAAGGGGCTGCTACGGAAGCTCTGCGTCCCACAAGGCTCTGTGGCTCCTCGGTTGCATTGGTAGCAGAACAGTGCTTCTCAGACTTGAGTGTGCGTCTGAATCCTTCCAGGATGCTGTTATAATGTATCCTTTGAGGATGCTGTTACAATGTATCCTTTCAGGATGCTGTTACAATGTTTCCTTTGAGGATGCTGTTACAATGTACCCTCTGGAATTCTTTTTTTGTTTGAGACTTTTATTGTTTGAGACACGATCTCATGTGTCAGGGAATGACCTTGGAATCTGGATCCCTCTGCCTCCATTTCCCATGTGCCAAAATTACCTAGCATGCATCAACATGCTCGGCTTTGGAATTCTGTATTTTTTAACAAACTCCCAGGTAATTTTTGAGAATCAAAGATATAAATAATATCTTTGAGATATTATTTATAATAATAATAAATGAATGAATAATAAATGAATAAATAAATTTTTGAGAATCAAAGATATAAAACAATGGTTCTTACTTGGCTGTGCTTCAAACCATTGGTGGTGGGTCCCGGCCCTGAGGGTTTGGATCTTTTCTCACAAGGTCTTAATGGGTCTCTTTAGCTATGTTTTTCTCGTTTCTTGACACGGATTGGGAAAGAACTCTCATATTATTGTTGGTGGGAGTGCAAAATTATTTGGCCATTTGGAAGCTCGATTTGGTAATATCATACCATAAACAAAAAGAAAAGAAGCCAACTGACTGGCCAATGCAGTCTGGGAAATGCAGACCCGGGGTCACAGGGCAAGGTATGGAAGAATGGGCTTGGGCTGGGAGACAATAGGTAGATGACTGGTACAAGATGCATTCTCTATGGTTCAGTGACCCCACTCCTAGGACTGACTTCCTCTCTCTCTCTCTCCTCCTCTCTCTCTCCTCCTCCTCCTCCTCCTCCTCCTCCTCCTCCTCCTCCTCTCTCCCTCCCTCCCTTTCTTCCTTCTTTCCATCCTTTCTTCTTTCTTTGTATATGATGTGTGTGTGTGTGTGTGTGTGTGTGTGTGTGGTGGGGTGTTCATGGGTGTGGTGTATCAGTGCAAGTGTTCTCTTGCTGTGATGTATATCAGAGGACAACCTTGGATATCAATCCTCTCCTACCTCATTTGAGGCAGGGTCGCATGTTCACTGCTGTGTATAAGAAGCAGACTAGCTCCCCATGAGCTTCCTGGGGTTCTTCTGTCTCTTGCTGTAGGATTTGGGATGACAGATGTGTGCTAGCTTTATACGGGTTCTCAGGATCCAAACTCAGCTCCTCACATTTGTGTGGTAAGCCCTTTACCCACAGAGTCAGCTTCCCAGGCTCACTTCTGTGAATTTGTCCTAGAAACATTACATGAGTCAAGATTATATGTAAGGTTGTTTCATTTACTTATCATTTATAGTAGGGAAACTGCAGCAGCCTACATGTCTATGAATTGATGATACAAATTATAGACCACTTTCCCAAAGGAATAACAATAGCTAATCTAAGTTAAGTAATTACTATATGCTAGGCATTGTTCCATATTATTTGTAAGGGTTGCATAATTCAGTCTTTATGCTCATATTTCCCTCTTGTAGACAGTATGATTTGTATATTGACATGGGAAAATATCCAAGGATATAAGCTTAAGTAGCAGTATATTACATGTGATATATTAAGCATTGCCATGCAATACACTAAGGAAGGAGCAAAGAATTTTGCTTTTAGGTGCACTCCTAATAGATAACAGTGGCTCTAGATTTGAAACGGCATGACATTCAGAAAAGCTATTCTCACACAACTTGGTTAACTGCTAACAGTTCTAGAAGACGACAAGGAAAAATGCTTAGGTCGATTGGTGTTTTGGAGCATTCTATCGATCAACGGGCAAGGAGAGTAGTCATTCTGAGTGATCTCTCACCCTAAAGACAGTGTGCGGAGCTGACCCATAAATCTCCTTCGTCATTTCTCTGAGGACACCCACTAGGGAGAGACACCCTGGAGCAATTTTTCCAGGTCTCTCAGTTCATCGGGTACTACACTGTTCACTCTTTGTATCTGAGTGGTTCCAAACTGTGGGTCTGTAGCAAGAGATTTTTATCTTCATATACACATACATTTCCCAACACTTTATTATAGAGATTATCAAACATACAGAAAAGATTCCCAAAAAATTACATAGAACATTCAAACGCTGTTATGTACATGCTATGGTTAAAATTTCTCTAGGACCGATTGATCCACCTCAAGGTAAAATGAATGTCGTAACAAGTTGCTGACATGTCAGAGTTTCCCCTGCATAGGTCAATTATGCACATAAATAACCTATTGTCTAATGTTTTCATTTTTTTCCCTCTTTCCTTCTGTGGTAATTTTTTTTGCATACATAGAAGTGTGCAAATATTCAGCATGCAATTCGGTGAGTTCTGATTAATGCTGCACCTGTGTGGCTTAAGCTTCTGCCAAGAGAGAACATTATCATCACTGGGAGGACCCTTGTGCCTCTGGCCCATAGCCTCTCACTTCCACATCAGTTCCCTCCAGGCAACCACTATTTCATTGGCCCTACCCAAACCCAAGCGTAGATACCCATTGGTGAATGTCGTGTCTATGGAATGAGTCAAATGTCTGCTACATAGAGCTTTCTTCACACAGCGTGTTTTTGTGATTCCCTTTTGCTGTAGTTTATAAATTCTTTGTTCTTATTATCTGGTAGCATTGCATTATATAAATATAGTGCAGTTTATTTCTGATGGAAGGCCTGTTTCTGATCTTTGGCATCTGTGGGTGAAGTATTTCTGATAATGCTTCTATTTTGTGTACATACAATTTATTTTTTCCTGGGAAAACAACCAAGGAGTGGAATTCCTGGGTCATCGGGTCATGTTTAGTTTTATAATACTGTCAGATCTTTTCTCAACATGGCCAGGCCATTTTTCATTTCCATGAGCAGGGTCTGAGGGATGCTCTTCTTCCACATTCCTTTGAGTGTGTTGGGTGTTAACATTAGCTGTGTTCCTAGATGTGTCATAGAATCTCCTGTAGTTTTAATTTGCTTCTCCCTGAATGTGTGTCAGCATATATACATAGATGCATACACATTTTATATAGGGCATTTCCTTTAATTCATCTTGAAATCATTTAGAAGTTTCTGGGATGTAAACACTCCCTTACCTGTCCACCAGACTCATCAGTCATTACTATTTGGTTTTATCTGCTGCCGACCGCCCATTGTCTCCCTATTTATGGCTCCAAATGGTGTTTTTTTTCTGATCTGTTTGAGTGGGAGCTGGAAACATGAGGACATCTCCCCTACCACATGCTATGATGTATTTTCCCCAGACAAGTGCCCTTTCCTTCAGCACCAACATGGGGATCTCCAAACCTGACTATCAGATGTGGTGTATGGAGCCCTGTCCAGTTCACTGGCTGCATTCGATTCTCACCAAGAATCATCCAAATTCCTTTCTCCTCTGGGCTCCGGGCCTCAGTCCAAGAACATACAGTGCTTTGGTTGACACAACTCCTCAGATTTCATCACACACCCTCAGCTACTCTCTCCATCTCTGTTTTTCCTGTGCTTGGCAGTTAGTTGCATGTTCTACTTGGTGACCTCTGATCCAGGCTTATTTTTTTTCTTTCTTTTTCCTTTTGGTTTTTGTTTCCTTCTTTCCTTCTTTCCTTCTTTCCTTCTTTCCTTCTTTCCTTCCTTCCTTCCTTTCTTTCTTTCTTTCTTTCTTTCTTTCTTTCTTTCTTTCTTTCTTTCTTTCTTTCTTTCTTTCTTTCTTCTTTTCTTTCTTGATATGATTTCTCTAAGCAGTCTTGGTGTCCTGGAACTTGCTCTGTAGACCAGTCTGGCCTGGAACTCAGAGATCTACCTGTCTCTACCTCCCAAGTGCTGGGATTAAAGGTGTGCACCACCACCCCCCCAGCTTATTTTCTTATGACCAGACCAAGAGTTTGCATTCTTGGCCATAACTCTACAGACATGCTCTCTACATAGAGCCTCACATCTGGAGGCTCATGCTGACACTTTCAGGGCCTTCCTGCCTTAAATGCAACATTTTCTCTGCTGCAACTGATTAGTGTTTGTGGGGGCATAGTCGGAGGCAAACCCCCGTTTCTCATCAAATTTCCAAGTCCTGGCTTCAGCATCCACTGACAGAATCAACCACTCTGGTGGTTTGAAAGAAAATAGCCCCCAAAAGGAGTGGCACTATTAGAGGTGTGGCCTTGTTGAAGTAGGTGTGGCCTTGTTGGAGGAAGTGTGTCACTGTGGGGGCCGGCTTTGAGGTCTCTTTTGCTCAAGCTTCGTTCAGTGTGACTTTCAGGCAACTTTCTGTTGCCTGCAAGATGTAGGCATCTCAGCCACTTCTCCAGCACACGTCTGCCTTGCCATGTCCCACCATGATGGTAATGGACTGAACCTCTGGTCTGTAAGCAAGCCACCCCAATTAATGTTGTCCTTTATAAGAGTTGCTATGGTCATGGTGTCTTTTCACAGCAATAGAAACCCTAATGAAGATAACCATCTTTATGTTGTTTGATAAATGATGAGTGTCTGTTCCCATCAGGTCTGTTTTTATTAGTTGGCATTGTACCATAAATGAGAGCTTTTCCTTCTCCTTCAGTGATTCATTCACTTATTTGTATTAACATAGACAGACACATGGGGTCCAAGTTTAGTCAAAGATTGCAACTCATTACTACCATTATTTTTGATGTCTTTCAAGCTGAAGTCTTTGCCTTGTTGATGTGCCCTCATCATCCAGTGTTGTGCTTCCTTCCTTCCAGCCATAAGATGTTCTGGGGTTCAATTTGTACATTCCCTGTTCCAGCTCCTGAGTAAGTCATTTGCCCCAAGAGTTCTGCTTCCTTTCAATAAAAGATAGCATTTAGAAATCAAAATCTGGATTCTCAATGTGCTGTTATTAGGTCCAAGCGGTTTCATCTCATTTATATGAGGTATACAGATGCACACACACACACACCTATAACTATTAATACACAATACACACACACACACACACACACACACACACACACACACACACGTATAATAAAGGCAGGAGTCCATACAAATGCCTCGATTCCAATTCGATTTTTCAGTAGTTTCTGTTTCTTTGGTTTTTTTTTTTTTCTTTCTTCTTTCTAGATTTTTCTCCACTGTTTCTAAATGCAATTTTTCTCCCATGTGTCTCTCTGGGGATGAGAATTTTGGTTGCTTGTTTTCTTCAATATTATTTACTTATTTTCTTTATCTCCCAACCACGCCCCTCTCTTTCTCCCTCCCACCACCTTCCCATCCCACCTTTTCCCTGCTATGTTTTGCCTGCTTCTGGCCCTGCATCCCTGGTCTCTGAGCTGCCCCGAGGCACGGTTCTTCAAACAAATTTGTAGTCCATCTATTTTCTAGTTCCCATTTTCGAATGCTTACCCAAAACAAAACATAGACACAAACAAGCAAACACAAACACAAAAACAAAAAACAAAAACCTGTTTGCTAGGCCTTTAAAAGAGAAGGAATAAGCCAGACAGTGGGGGTGTATGCCCTTAATTCCAGCACTCTGGAGGCAGAGGCAGGTGTATCTCTGTGAGTTCAAGGCTAGCCTGGTCTATAGAGCAAGTTCTAGGACAGCCAGGGCTACACAGAGAAACTCAGTCTTAAAAAACCAAAACCAAACAAACAGAAGAAACACAAAAACAAGCAAACAAAAAAGAAAGATGAGTATGATGTTATAATTTTATTTAGGGTTCCAGATAAAAAGTCTTTCCACCGGAGGGCTACCATCAGGATATCGCACTCCTGCTGTGCAAGCAGCTCAGCCCCACCAGGGCTTGGCCAGCAGAGGCTGCTGCACTGTAGAGAGTGAACATGCTTGTGGCCCTCCAAGGGAGTAATTAATAATAGGGTGTTAGAGCAGAAGTCTCGGCCAGCGGATGTATTTGATGCAGCCAACACAGTGGGTGGGGACCCCCGCCATCTTTGACGTTCATGAGGTCTCAGCTGCGACAAAACCTGCAGGTGCCAATGTCAGTTTTCAGCCACTGGCTGGAGCTTCATGGGGCTTGCTCATTAGAGCCTGTCCATCACCCTAGGTGAGCGAAGCTGTAGCAGTCAGTACCATGTTCCTTAAGTTAGAGAAATAATCTGTCTTCTGGAAACAATTTGATGGTCCTTTCTGGAAACCATGGGTGGTAGGCACTGGCTCTTCCATTTCAACGCTGGCGCTTACTCACCCCCTCAGCACTCTTTCCACTCATTAGAAAGCACACATTCTTTGAGGATCGACCAGGTTTCACAGGGCCGTGACACCCTCAGGGTCTGCCTTCATCTTTGACAAATCTCCATCTACTCTGAATTTAGCCTCATTTGCAGGCTTAAGGCTGCCCTTGATCTATGATAAGGATGGATAATTTGTTTTAAACATATGCTGTGGGTGATTATTAGTGGATGTCTGTGGAGTAAAGGACTTTCAAGTCATCATATGAGATCAGTAAGAAAGTGTCATAATTGATTAGTGATGTCTGCCCTGAGCACGGGAAGGAGGAACTGGGTACCTATACAACAAAATTTCCACCTCTGTTCTAGAATGTAAGCCCATGTTATAGTTGAGTAAGGTGAGACAGTTTTGGAGGAGGTAGGAATTATTTTAATTTCAAAGATGACAGGCATGGTACCTTTTATCTATCATCCTTATTTATATTGTCAATATTTTAGCACATGTGTTTCGTGACTAATGATAAGAAAAGAAATGAGTGGAGTAAAGGAAATGAATATTTGTTGAGCAGCTACTAGCTGTCAGTTATCATTTGAGGAGCCTTGCAAACATATCTTAGCAAATATTCTAAACAACCTATAAAACCAGAATATCGTTCCTCTTTTTAGTAACAAATCAAGACCCAGAGAAGTAAAATGTTTGCCTAAACCCTAATATAAAATTTCAGGTCCAAAGAAGATACTCATTTTGATGTATTTGGGCAGCGACTATTAATTTTTAAAAAAGAATATTTAGAGTATCTATGACTAAGTTCCATCCTAGATGATTACATCACAACCTTCAGGGAAGGGAAGTGTGCTCTGGCGAGATGGCACAGCAAATGCCCCAGGTGATTCTAATCTGCAACTGGGCAAGAGACAGGCAAAGAATCCTCCACGGAGGGAGCAGGATAACTCACAGTTACACTGAACACAGCCTTTGCTCTTCTCTCTGCATCTTGTCCAATTTAATTCTTGTGCAATTATTCACGGGACAGCCAAGGCTCAGAAAAAAGCCTGAGCACATGGGGGCAGCTCTTGCAGCCCACCTGGGGTTTGAATGCAAATCTCAGCCTCAGAAGAAGCACTCCCTTTTTTTGAACACCACCAGTTTCTTCCTTTAGGATTCTGTCTTTATGCGCGGTGTTGGACAATCCTAGAATCTCAATCTCCGAATCTGGCCCTAGCCAGTTATCCTCTGGCACTGGCGGGAAGTATCACACTCATATTGCTTTCATGGGGGAACCTATTGCAAGAGATGCTTCCTGAAGCCACAACCTGGCATTTTGGGACTTTCTGTAGCTCAGAGAAAGGCTGTTTCGGAGGCTGGGATCCCAGGACAGAGGGCTCTTTTCTCTGAATGTTGTCTGTGTCCAGGCCAGGTGACTCTTCAGTCTCCTCCTCGGTGTCCCGTGGCTATAAAGATGTGAACAGGGTTGTGGCCGATTTCCCTGACCTGCTGTTGAGGGTACCTGTGCTTTGGTTATTGTACCACCACATTGAGTTCAGCTCCTATGGCCAGAGTTGCGACTGTCTATGAGGTAATTTATTCTGTATTAAGGATGAAACCGTGCAGGGTTTGGCATAAAGGAAGTCACTCGACATGAATGTTAGTCATCAGGCAGTTAAGGGAGGATGGAGAGTGAGGGGATGGTTTCCCAGGGCTTCAGACACCGCCAGGGTGGAGACATCTAATATATCAACTGAGCCTGGTCCAGGTCCCCGGCTTTAGGGTCCTGCTGGACCTGAGCATCTTCCATACTGAGAGAAATCCAGTTATCTTTCAGGGACATGTGGGAGCGAAGGGCGATGGGGGACTTGAGCTATTTGAGGTCCAAGGGGAATAGAAAGTGACCTGCTTGTACTCAGCGAAGCGAGCCAGGTACAGAATGTATCACACACTCTCACTAGTAAGTGAGACCCGAGAGTTGATTTCACAGAAGGAAAGAGTTGACTTGCGGCCGTTAGAAAACATGGGGAGAGTGGATGACAGGCACCCAAACACAGTGGAGTGACTGTAGTTCACAATAATATGTTGTTGTTAAAAATGGTTACAATTGCAAATATTATGTTCATTTAAAAAAATAAGGCGGAATGTAATCCCCATACATTATATGTGTGTATGAAATTGAAGACAGCGATGTTCTAAAATAGAAAGTGGTGATGGTGTCCTGGGCCTATGAGGATGCTGGACTGAAGTCTATCAAATTGTGAATGATTTGTCAATAAAGATTTTATAAAACTTAAAAAAAAAGAGCTAGAAGACTTTGAAACTTCCTGACACCTAGAACTGATAAATATAAAAGGAGAGGGAGATGCTAATTATTCTGATTTGATCATTATATATTTTTACATTATCTAACCGAACTTCCTCAATATGTACAGTAGAAAATCCAAATGGAAAGAAGACAGGGATCCAAAAATTGAAGCCCTGGAGGATTTCCATGGGCGCCCTTGGGTTTGAGTGATGGTCTGTTTTAATTTTCCTCTCAAAGATGGCACCTCCAACAGAGAAATCCTCGCGGAGTGGTGCCCGCTGCCAAGCCGGGAGGCAGCCATTACTCGGAGGGAAGTTTTTCTTATAACAGACGGCTATGTGTCTTGATCCAGGGCATAGACATTTCTTGAAAGGCTTTTTGTTCAAAGCAGACAAGGTCTCAGCCTTACCTTCCTTTAGGGAAGATGAAAACATCCCAGCCCGCGGTAGCAGAGGGCACCGTGGAAACTAAACTCCCTTGCCCTAAGGTGCAGGCATGAATGTGTGTGTTTTATTTATTATTTACAGCGCAACCTGTGCAGACACTGTGTGTTAGGAACTCCGAGGCAACATTGATAGAAGTCTGAGCATTGGGATGGAACCACGGGCCTTTGAAACTCCAGCGGACTTTCATCAGACCTTTCCGGGGGGGGGGGGGGGGGGGGGCGGGGAGCGGGGCGGGGGGGGGGCACATGGGCAAAGCTGTTTGCTTACACTCCCTCCCCTCCCCCACATCACAAATCAACTCCTCAGTTTGGTTTAGGCTCCAGGAAGCAGAGAGATTGGAGATTTCAAATGAGCCTTTCAGTCCAGATGTGTCCATAATAGAAACCGCTGGGCAGTGGGGCATAATTAACCACCTCTCCTTCGCTGAGACGGCAGAATGGCATTAATTCTGCCAACTGGGCTCGACGTGAATTGGCTGGAACGTTCAGAGTCGATTTCCAGCTGCTGCTTAATGCCCGCCGCTCTGGCTTCCAGCAGGATTTGCATTCCAAATAAAACGAGGCCCGAAATAGATGCCCAATACACGTTCGACGCTATTTTTAATCAGTGATCACTTAGTTAGCTGTGAAAGATGATTAGCAGGTCACAATGCATTTCAGATTTCCCTGTGTCCTGCAGACCAGATCTAAGCACACAGCGACTTAGCCTCTCCGGGAGCCTCTTCCCTTTGCAGACTCTTTAGACAAAGGGTAGGAGGAGAGTGGAGTGGGTCGTGGCAGCACAGATGTGCCACAGTGACAAGCTCCAGAGCTGAAGGGCCGTTTATTTTGGCTAAGGCTGTGTTTAAGTAGGCTCTAGTTCCCTTAGAGAATCTTCATGAGAGTCAGAGGTCTGAGGCTTATTATCAAGCGAGCGTCGGGGGTAATTGTTTTAAAAATTGATTTTATTTTTATTTATTATTATTATTATTATTATTATTATTATTATTAGTTTTTTTGAGACAGGGTTTCTCTGTGTAGCTTTGCGCCTTTCCTGGATCTCGCTCTGTAGACCAGGGTGGCCTGGAACTCATAAAGATCCTTCTGCCTCTGCCTCCCGAGTGCTGGGATTAAAGGCGTGCGCCACCACCGCCTGGCGCTCTGCAGTTCTGATCCCCAGGACCACTATAGCTACTGTTATATATTTGATTCTTCAAAAAGTATCCCACAACTTGACTGTCCTTTTTGTCCGCTTATTGATTTTACTCCTCATTTCCCATCATCCTCAAATATTAATTTATAACTTTCCAAAGCTTTTTGCTGTGGCTTATCTAGAGTTTAAGTGTGGTGTGGTCTTTTCTCCAAACATTTTCTAACTCTCTAATTTTACAGGGGTTTACCTACCCATTTCAGAAGGAATACTTGACCATCAATACATGGAGGAAGAAAGTGGGAATCCAGAGACAACCTGGTCCTCAGATATGCTTAAAAACAGAAACAGGGCTGGCTGACTCAGTTTCAGAGATGCCTGGGGCTGTCTGAATTTCCATGCTGGAAATCCTGTGTCCTAGGAAATTAAGCACTGGACACCTGGTAATCAAGTGCCCTGGTCCCCAGAGTGACCTTTCTATGGAAGGCAGAAAATATTATAGCTGGCCAGAAGGTAGAAATTTGCTGTTCCACCTCCTTGGTTATATCCTGAGGGTACCTGCCGGCTCCCTGTGTATAGGGGCTGATTATAAATGCCATTTCTCCTGCTTTTCTCAACTTCACCCTCCTTTTTACCTCTGTGCCTTCTCCCTACCAGTCAGAACTCTTGCTCTGGCATTTGGGCCATAGCAGCCATGACAGACTGCAGGATACACACCAAGAGGAATCAAGAGAAACATTTCAATGCAGGGTATGGGCTGCGCAACGGGGGTTGAGGAGGTGTAATACACATGTTTACTACATGAGGCCCCAGAACACTGCTTACTTTGGTCAATAGCTTGTCAAATAACCCATTCCATGTTTTACAGACTTCTTAAATACTTGATAAGTCTTCACTGATAATACCAATCTCTGTAAATAAAGACAAAATCTGTTCAATTATTTCTTTGTATGTATTTTGCTGAGTTTCCCTTTCGAGATAACCAGTGTACTTGACCCATTATGTTGGGTAGCTCTCCATTTCTGGTTTGAAATATTAAAGCAGAGGGCTGAGAGATGGTTCAGTTGGTAAAGTGGTTGTGCTTGCCTTGCAAGCATGAGGACCTGAGTTCGATCCCCAGAACCCATTTTCTTTTTTTTTTTTAAAATGAAGCCAGGCATGGTGGCACATGCTTGTCATCTTAGGGCTGGGGGGGGGGCAGAGGTAGGTGGATCCCTTGGGTTCGATTTTCAGCCCGTCTAGTCGATGCAGCTTCTGGTCAATGAGAGACATTGTCTTAAAAGAAGCATCAGTGGTGCTTGAGGAAGGACAACTCTGGCTGGCCTCTGGCCTCTTGCGTGCGCGCGTGCGCGCGCGCGCACACACGTAGATGAACAGTCTTATTAAATAAGAAACACAGAGCCAATTGCAGAGTTAAAAGCCCAATAGGTCAGATCAATAGCTGAGAGCTGAGACTTAAAACTGCCTTTCTTACCCTTCACTGCTGCTGTCGTCCTTCCCCTCAGAAAAGAGGCCTACTTCCTGTGTGTCTGTCCTTTTATTGACTTTCTGTTCTGCCTTCTCATTGGTTGTAAACCCAACCACATGACCTCCTAGTCACTGCCTGTCTATACAGACCCCCAGGTCTTCTATGGTTGGTATTGAGATTAAAGGCGTGTGTCTCCATGCTGGCTGTATCCCTGAACATACAGAGATCTGTCTGTCATGTGAACTGGATTAAAGGTGTGCGCCACCGCCACCACCCGGCTTCTGCTATGGCTTGCTATTAGCTCTGACCCCCAGGCAACTTTATTTATTAACATACAAATAAAATCACATTTCAGTACAAATAAAATATAACCATACACACCACATACATTTTCTTTTTCTCTAGCAAAAGTTTACATTTCTTATCAGTATTTTAATATATGCAGCTAGAATTCGGTAGGTTTTTTTCTTCTCATTATTGCTATCTTATGCCTTATCAACACACAAACTGAGAATTAAACCAAATGGCTTGCACACCTAACATCCCCAGCTCCCGAAGTCATTCTCCATTTATCTTGCCTCATTCACTTTCTTGTTCCTTCATTTGGATCCACTGTACCGAAGCTCCATGCGCAGATGTTCCTGTGTCCACAAGATAGCAATCTCCCTGGATACCCGCACAATCCCCGGTCCTGGTATCCACGCCTTTGCGTACCCTTCTCACTTTACATAGGGCTGATGCAGTCATGGAGCTGTCGTAGGAAGGAAGGTGAGTGACTTCTGAGACTGGGTCATAATACACGGCAGCTTTGGCTTGGTCCCTTTTTAGATCATTTGCTCCGAGGAAGGCTACTGACTGTGTCTTCAAGACCTGAAACAATCCATGGAGAGGCCACATGGGAGGACCGGAGGCCAATGGTCAGCATCACTTGAGTGTACGGTCCTAGAAATAGACCCTCAGTGCCGGCACAGCTTCAGATGACTACAGCCCTGACTGGCACCTGGATCACAGCCCTCAGGTGTGGTGGTATTGTGTTCCCCAAAATATTGTGCACCCTAATAAACTTATCTGGGGTCAGAGAACAGAAAAGCCACTAGATACAGAGGCTAGAAAATGGTGGCACTCACGCCTTTAATCCTAGCATTCCAGAGGCAGAAATCCATCTGGATCTCTGTGAGTTCAAGGCCACAAAGGATACAGCCAAGCATGGTGACTCATGCCTTTAATCCCAGAAAGCAGCCTTTAATCCCAGAGAGTGATGGCAGAAAGCAGAAAGGTATATAAGGCGTGAAGACCAGAAACTAGAAGCTTTTGGCTGGTTAAGCATTCAGGCTTTCGAGAAGCAGTTCAGCTGAGATCCATTTGGATGAGGACTCAGAGGCTTCCAGTCTGAGGAAACAGGATCAGCTGAGGAACTGGCAAGGTGAGGTGGCTGTGGCCTGTTCTGTCTCTCTGATCTTCCAGCGTTCACCCCAATACCTGGCTCTGGGTTTGTTTTTATTAATAAGACTCTTTAAGATTCATGCTACACTCAGGTCAGCTAAGCTGTGCCTGTCTTTGACCCACAGAAGCTATGTGGAACAGTGAACGTCTGTCACCATTTCAAACCACTAAACTACATTGCAATAGATAATAAATGCAGTCCAAAGGCCTGCATGGAATTTCCTTTGGGTCCCAGGGACTTCACTCCATCCTTGTGGGATAAATTTGTGATTGTTGGAAAATAGACTGAATACCATAGTTAACCTCACCAACTTTCTCTCTTTTTTTGGGGGGTGGGGTGCAGTGAACTTTATTGATGGTCTCCTTAAGTCCTTCTGGAGGTCTGGGACAGAAACCGTGAAGGGAGATGCTCAGTGTTAGGGGCTGACTTGGAACAGGGACTCCTCGGCAGCAGAGGGCCTCTTTCTTCCTGCCGTTCTTGCTCAGGTGGGTGGTCCCAATGGTCCAGGGCATCTTACTCCTTGGGGCCTTGTGGTCCATGAGACATACCACTCTGTAGTAGTCAAATTTCCTGTCCTACCAGGAAATGAGCTTGACCAAGTGGTCGTTGAGAACAATGCCAGTCCTGGTTTCAAAGGTAGAAGAGTGGATGTCAGTGTTCAAAGTTGCAGGAAGCAGCCTGGTCCTCAGTGTAGCCCGGGATGCCCTTTGGTAGCCTCCCCCATGCCTGTTTCACGACTTTCTTGATATTACTGTTCTTGGCAGCTTTCTCCAGGAGGCATGCCATATTCATGATGGACACATCGGGGATAGGAACGTAGAAGGCCATGCCAGTGAGCTTCTTGTTCAGCTCTGGCGTGGTCCTGCCCACAGCCTTGGTAACACTGGTAGACAGACACAGAGATGATGTTCTGGGCAGTCTCGCGACCATCACACCACTACTGTACACAGAGACTGTCGGTAGTGATAGCATGGACTGTGGTCAGAAGTCCCTTGATGATGATGACGTTGTCATGGATGACCTTGGCAGGCGGGCTAAGCAGTCGGTAGTACAGAAGGCATTGCTGACGATCTTGAGTGAGTTGTCATACTTCTGGTGGCCCACAGCCATCAAAAACATCAACAGAAGGGGAGGAGATGAAGACCCGTTTGATTCCACCCTTCCAAGAGGGCCATGGCACTCTCTATGGCAACGAAGACACCAGTAACTTCCACAACATACTCGGCATCGGCATCGCCCCATTTTATGATGGCGGGATCTCACTCCTGGAAGACGGGGGTGGCTTTCGTGTTGACGACAAGCTCCCCGTTCTCCGCCGTGACTGTGCTGTGGATCTTGCTGGAACATGTAGACCACATAGTTGAGGTTAGTGGGGGGCCATTGATGGGAACAACACCATTTCTGCCAGAGTGGAAAGCAGCCCTGGGAACCAGGCCCTGGGCCAGATCTGTTCACTCCGACCTTTACCATTGTGAGTCAAGGATGGAGATGGCACTACGTGACAAGATCCAGCTGTCCTGGAACAGGGAGGACCGGAGAGCCACCTTACCAATTTACTAGTGAAAACATCCAAAATATGGTTTCTTTCTTTACTCCTTATACTTCTTGTATAATATTTAAAGGTCCAGCCTTAATATTAATATTTCCCAGGGGCTCAGGAGAGAAAACTACGAACGGTGAGGACTATTTTTGGGAAACAGAATCTCAACACACCAAGCCCTATAGTCCACTTGCTTTAATTCCTCTAGGATAACATCCTATTTACACAGCTTCAGTTCTGTTCTCGTGCCTAGCTCCTTTCTTGCCTGATTTCTCTCTATATTTATCTACTGCTCCCTCTAAGTTCTATCTTAATTCTCTCGCCTTAATTCTGCCTCATCTAGGTCCTTTTCATCTCATTCTTACCCAGCTAGTACTTCCCCATCTGACTCTTCCTCATCTTCCATCTCATCCACACGTTCTCTCTGATCAAAATCCTCCTTATCCCTCTCTGTTCTCCATCTCTTCGTTCCCCTCCAAGTCTCTCTGGAGTTATAAATCCAAGCAATATTAATCCCCTTGTTGAGCAAGGTCACCAGGCTTGAATTCTACGGGGTCATAAAGGCAGGTAAGAATTTTCCTCAGGCAGTGACCACCAGGCTTTCTTTTACAACCCAAAATGGGAGTGGTAAAAGAGGAGGTCAACTGAGTGCTAATGGCTGGTTAGTATATGAAAACGGGGATCTACGAGCTCAGTCTACATTCCAAGAAGTAGTTAGGTAAGAAGTTAGGGGGTCTTTAAAGTTAGTAAGGCTGTATAAGAAAGGAGGGTCCAAGCTAAATTGTGTAAAGCTATTACTTAAGGTCCATCTGACCTAGGCGGTGTCTCCCTGTGGAATTTGTCTTAAATCAGGAGACTTGTATGTGGACTGTGATTACTGTTAGTCATTGAAAGTGGCTAAGGGAGATATCTGATTCCAGAGGAAGCCTTTCTCCAAATACCTGGAATGTGTATGTACAGAGAGTGATCAGTCCACATTGTTAGCCCTTCTCAGGGAAAAATCAGTTGGGAAAATTATGAAGGCATACATGATTTTCACAACAGAAGACAGCTGATATATAACAAGCCAAATAACACCAAAAGCTCCTTGGAATTTGGCTTCCTCTGGAGGAATTTCTTGATCCCTTCAGGTAGTGGCTTTGCCATAACCAGCTGAGTTCTATAATATTTTCCTGCGGCCTGTAGCAACTTATTTTTTTGACTCTTATCCCCTCCGTAGCATATGAAATACATTCTTACCCTCACTCCTGACATCTTTAATATCATTACACCTTACTTCCTCTTTTAATTGAGATCTGAACACATCTCATGATTTTAGGCTCCTTGTTCCTTCTGCTGTTACAGCAACATGTGCCTGTTGTTAACTTTGACAGTATTTTTAAAAAAAAGTAGAGGAAAACTAATCTTCTATGTTCCCCCTACCTGGTGGAAGACAGTTCTGTCAACTTATGAGACAACGACTGAGCATCTGTACAGTCCTGGATGCTGTGCTTCCAGGTACATACACACATACACATATATACATATACATACACATACATATAAATACACATATACGTACATATACATATACACATACACATTGCATACATACATACACATATACACACATATAATATACACATACACACATATACACATATACATACACATACATATATGTATATACATACACATACACACATATACATACACATGCATATTCACAATACATACATACGCATATACACACATACACACATACATATACACATACATTCATACACATACATACAAAATCATATACAACGTAAGCTTCTAGTCTAGAAAGGGGTACGGAAAAGTAGCGGCAAATTAAATGATATAATTTATAGAAGAACAAAGGGAGAGCAGGTTTGCTCTGGAGCACACGCGCGGGCTCAGTGTGCAGGGAGGGGTCTCGGACTCAGAGAGATCCGCCTGCCTCTGCCTCCCGAGTGCTGGGATTAAAGGCGTGCGCCACCACCGCCAGGTGGATGATTCCTTCTGATATGTGGTTCTGAGCGGCAGCCCAGCATGCTCTAGAATATCCTCTGTCTCTTTCTCTCCCTGTATCCCTGTCCCCAGTCCATCTGTCTGTCTCATCTCACGTAGGTTGGTCTGGCCTGGAACTCGCTATGTGGCTGAGAACGACCTTGAACTTCTGATCTTCCGGTTTCCACCTTCCAGGTGCTGAGATTATGCGTGTGCAGCCCCATGCCTGACCTACGTGGTGCTGGGGGCGGAACCTACACGCTGTGCCCGCTAGGCGGGCACTCTGCCAGCGGAGCCACGCTCCAGCCCTGGGACGTTCTTGACTCCCCTGCGTCTAGCCACGGCTTCGTCTCTCTTCTCCACTCTGCACTGAGCTGCGTGGAATGCCATCTGTACTGCTCTGTCATTTCTGTCCTTTGATGTCCCCTCAGTGAATGCTGACACTTCACTGAGGTTTTCCCTATCAAGGTCACTGACGACGTAAGGGTCGGTTTTCCCAGTGCAGAAGCCCATGCAAGCTGACTTTCCAGGAAAGGACTTGGTGTCCTGCAGAGCTCTGTCAAAACCCACCCAGGCCGATTGCTTAAGTGGTTGACCACAAGAGCTGGGCTGCCGCCCCCTTATGGTGCTGGGGGAGAGCTGCTTTTCCCTGAAATAACAAATGTAGGGCTGGAGACGAGGTTCTCCAGGCATATCATGTTTGCCTTCTTGATTGTGCTGGTTAAAAGCCCTCCAGGCCCAGGACTGGGGTCCCTGAATCGGAAGGCTTTGCTGTCTGTGCCCTGCACACATCCTCACCTCCCACACTGCCCTTACCACCTCCTTCCTCCAGGTGATTTGCTGCTCCAGCAAGCCCCGAGACAAGCTGCCTTCAGCCTGTGTTAGCATGGCAACCAAGAAACCACACGTCACCACACAGAATGGCCATTTCTTTGTCCTGATGCTATTCAGCCCCTGAGCAGCACACAACAGGGTGGGCTTCCTGTTTTGTGGAAATCCTGTGTGCTCTGCTGGCTTCTGTCTCAAGGTTCTCCTCCCGTCTTACGGGATGTTTCTTCTTAGTCTCCATTGCAATTCTCACTTCCTCAGACCTCCATTCAGAGTCCCGCTCCCTTCCCTACTTATGCCAGACCCTTCCAACTGCTTTTCATGTGTGAAGTGGGATGCTCTTGTCTTGTTCCTAAACCCGAACAACAAAGACATGTAGTGGGTATTCATTCCACCTACCGCCTTGGGGTGCCTGGGGAGCACGCACATGGGTCCCTTCTCTCTCAAGCTTTTGGATGGTAGAGACCCAATCAGGTGGCGTAAACCAGCATGAGACTGGTTCTCAGCCTTCCAGGACTCTGCGACTGAATCTGCCTTATCCCGTATTGAGTTGTTCCCCCCATATAATCCTTTAATAAATAGTCCTTTTTATCAGCAATCCACGTATTTCCTGCATTATCTGGTGCCCAACATGGGGCACGAACCCACGACCCTGAGATTAAGAGTCTCGTGTTCTATATACTGAGCTAGCTAGGCTGGTACCCCAAGGGCATAGGCAGAACAAATACCCACTACAGAGACATTCAGCAACAACAATCATGAAACGGATTTTTAAACAAATTAATATTCTTCAGTATACATCAGGTTTCTGCCTTTGCTCTGAAGCGGCCATTGAACACCTGTCTGTAGGGTCACCTGCTGTGACATTGCCCCTGGGATAACCCTTAGTGAACTCAGGAGAAACGTGGATGAAACCTGTTGATTCCTTCTTCCTGAAACTCCGCCTGCCATTGGTCAGGATTTCCTTCAACGTTCTCTCATCCGATGTCTCACGGGTTCTCACTAACTCTTCCCTGTAATACCATCTAGGTGTAAACCCAGATGCCTTCCACTTGTCTCGTCCTCTCCTGCCAGCCTGGTTTGAGGCCTCGGCATCTCTTCCTTGCACGACTCCCCCAATTAGGTTCCCCTCCCTGCTTGCCCATTCCAATTTTTTTCTCTACCCACCCTCCATAGCAATCTTTGGAACCTGCACATCTCATCCTAACCTCACCCCCCCCAACCCCCACTTGTGTTCATCCCATGGCTCTTGTCCATCTTTCCCGAAATGTCGCGGCCCTTTTGTCTTGTGCTTCGGTCTCTAGCTGCAGGAGCAATGGGTGTCCAGGCCTGCTGTAGGATCTCTGGATCCATTGCTGTAGGATCTCTGGATCCATTTCCCCTCAGTCCAGTGCTGCTTCTCCTCACCAGACATCAGCAGCCCCTTCTCCTCACCAGACATCAGCTGAAGAGACAGTTCCTCAGAAAGACCGTCCAGGGCAGTGGTTCTCAACCTGTGGGTCACAACCCATTTTGGGGGGCGGGGCGGCGTCGAACGACCCTTTCGCAAGGGTCACCTAAGACCACTGGAAAACAAAGACATTTACATTATGATTCGTAACAGTAGCAAAATTACACTTACAAAGTAGCAACGAAAATAATTTTACGGTTGGAGGGGGTCAGCACAGCATGAGGCACTGTATTAAAGGGTCCCAGCACTGGGAAGGTTGAGAACCACTGCTCTAGGATCATAAAGCAAACGAAGTACTCTTCCCTTATTCCTGCTTCCTGAAGTCTCGTCACTCCCTGTCCCCTTACTAAGACTGTTTTCTTCTTTGTCCACATCATTCTTGAAAAAATGTCTTGTCTTGAAAAGCATTCTCGCATACCAAGGAGAAGTATTTGCTGGGCCTCTGAACCAGTGCTTCTGCTCAGCTCTGCAACCATGCACAAGGTTTCTAATCCCTCATCCTGCTTGGTTTCCTCACCTGTTTAACAAGGGCTCATTACTTCTTTTGAGGCAGAGTAGGTTGGCTATTACCTGTAAAGTGCTGGACTGTGTTTAATGCGTAGTTAGGGCTCACTGGCTATTAACTAGCATTATGTGTTGCCTTCCCCAGAGAGAATGCGTGTTTTATGAGACCAAGTTAGCTCTAAGTACCTTCTAATCCTCCCCCCTACCCTCATCCCTAGACCCATGCCCTGCCCGCCTCTACTCTGCTCACAGTCCTGGTTCATCAGCCAGATGGACATCAGCAGTCCATGCCTCCAGCTTCAGGTTGGTTTTACTACTACAAAGCACCAGCAGGAATGGAGTGGGGAATGGTTTGCAGCTCTGTTGTTCTGGTTCCTTCCAGTGGGGACCCAAGGAGATATAGCCTTGGCTATAATTCAAAGTCAAATGCCCCATTAGGTGACCTCTCCACAGACCCCACTAATAGCCTCTGCTTCCATTCCAGTCTCGGGGTCTCTCTACAGCCCAGGGCTTCTTAAACTACCCCTTTGTTAAACTCCCCCAAAATTGCCAGTCTGAATATGCCATCTGGTTACTGAAAGGGCCTCGAGGGTCCTGGGACCCGGTCTGTCTTGTTCATCGTCGATTCCAAATGACCTGGCATAAAAAGAGAAGCTTAATAAAATCCTCTAAGAAAGGAATTTATGAATGGATGCACAGCCAGCATTTAACGGACGAGAAGGCGTTAGCCTGGGCACTGACGGGGAGAAAAGCGTTCCAGGGAAGAAATAGAGTAGAAAGTGCAATGGAGATGGTAAATGACATTTTGAGTCAGTTAAAAAAGAAATAATTATGGTTGATTGTGAGAAATGAGTCTCATGAAGAAAGAATGGCGTTTGTTCCCACAGTCTCTGTCAGTGCTGTGTTTGAGGATATTTGCTTATAGTCAATGAGATTATGTCCTAGTCTGAATGGGCAATGTTCAGGCTGCTATATCAAAAATGTCCTGAACTGGACGCTTTATAAGTAACAGAAATTTATTTGAGTTCAGGAGGCTGGGAACTACAAGAGCAAGGTGCTAATAGTTTTCATGTCTGGTCAGGACCTATTCTCTTATTGAAAAATGGTGCCATCTCTCTGTCCCCACTCAGTAGGAGGTGAAAGACAGTTTTCTGCAGCCTCTTCTTTAAGGACACTAAGAATTCTCACGACCCAGTCACCTCCCTAAGGCTTCACATACTACCATCCTGTTAGGGATATGTACTCTGGGATAGGGTAGAGGACACAAACATGTCAATCATAGGAGATAATGAAGGAGGAAAGTCACATGACTGTATGTGTGCATATATGCACACATAAGTATAAATATATATACAAACATGTATATTTACAAAAATCACAAGTGATGGTATGGCTTTGTTGTAGTAGTACATTGCTGTGTGTATATATGAATGGGCATGTATGTGTGTGTGTGTGTGTGTGTGTGTGTGTGTGTGTGCACTTGTATGTACAAACATATACATACGGAGGCCAGGGGACAATTGTGGGTGTTATTCAGGTGCTTACCATATTGTCACTAATTTTCTTTCTTCAGGCAGGGTATGATGTAGCCCCAGCTAGTCTGGAACTTGCTGTTTAGCCTAGCATGATCTCAAACTTGCATCCATTACCCCAGTACTAGGATTACCGGCATGAGTGACAGCTCCTGGTGTATGTGGTATGGGGGACTGAACTGAAGAATTCAGGCTTGCTAGGTAAACACTTTACTACTGAGTTGCAGCCTCAACCTGGTACTAAGATTTTGGTTTTTTTTTTTTTTTGTTTGTTTGTTTTGTTTTTTGAGACCAGGTTTCTCTGTGTAGTTTTGGTGCTTGGAGCTCTCTCTGTAGACCAGGCAGGCCTCGAACTCACAAAGATCCACCTGGCTCTGCCTCCTGAGTGCTAGGATTAAAGGTATGCACCACCACCGCCCGGCCATGTCTAAGTTTTAAAATACAGAAAGTCTTAATGTTGCAGAAAAAGATTATATCGTTCCATATGTTTTTAATCTTTGTTTTGCTGTGATTATAACTTCCAAGTGGGAAAACAAAACCTGGACTGGTTAATTGTGATGATCTGTCTGAAATGACTTATCAAAAATGTGGGTATACAAACAGGGCCTATCAAAGCCTTCGAATTCAAATCCACGAATGGAATGTAGCCATGAGGATGTAGGGTTGGGTTACTGGTGGCTCTATTTCCCATCATTTAAACAGAGTCTGTCTTTAACAGAGTCTGTCTTTAGCAGAGTGAAGCCAGCATAAATAAAATGAAGCAACACAGGGCAGAAAAGAGATGCAGAGAAACAGGAACTGTCATCAGATAACTAGTGTGGTGGTTTGAATAAGAATGGCCCCATAGGCTCA
The DNA here is from genome assembly GCF_949786415.1 of Peromyscus eremicus. Taxonomy (NCBI): domain Eukaryota; kingdom Metazoa; phylum Chordata; class Mammalia; order Rodentia; family Cricetidae; genus Peromyscus; species Peromyscus eremicus. The sequence goes on along the minus strand of NC_081437.1, from coordinate 13,642,160 downwards.
CATATTTGAATGCTTGATCCTTAATTGGTGGAAATGTTTGGGAAGAATTAGGGGCATGGCCTTGTTGGAGCAGATGTGTCACTGGGGTGGGCTTTGGGGTTTCAAAATCCCATACCATTACCAGTTAGCTCTCTTTCTGTCTTGTGTTTGCAGATCAGATATAAGCTCCCATCGACTGCTCCAATGCCATGCCTGCCTGCTGCCATGCTCCCTGCTCTGGTGGTCATGAACTCACCCTCTGAAACTGTGAGCCCCAACAAACCCTTTCTTCTTCTATAAGCTGCCTTGGTCATGGTGTCTCTTCATAGCAGTTGGAAAAATAACTAAGTCAGCTAGCTTTAGGGAGAGAGAATGGGAAAAGTATGAACCATGGTTAGATAGTTGAGATCCTTGATGCAGCTAGGCCTGAAGTCTTACTCTTGACTTTCCTGGTTACAAAACCCAATAAAATTCCCTTCTAGATAGCTGGTTTTCTGTCTTTTACAACTGGGAAACCATACAGATTTGGTATCAGAAACGAGCCGTTGCTTGAGACTGACCCTCCAACGAAGAGCTGGCTGGGTGTACGTGTGGTATATGAGTCTTTCCTAGGAGGGACACAAGGGTTGACAATCCTTGTCTTGCTTTCTGAAACATGTGATTTTAACGGTCACCCCGTGTTTCTCTACACTTAGATCAGATGCCTGCTGAGATTAGAACTTTAGAGGAGTCATTAAAATTTCATGATGTTGTCTGCCTCTTGCATGTCTTTCAAGGAAAGGAGAAGCTTCAGGATAAATTGGTCCCTCTGAAAGCAGAAAGGAAAAAGTCGTGTGCGACTTCGTTAAGAGATACCCTTTTCCCTATTCACATGTGAGAGTGATCTATGGCTGTTGTGGATCAGACCACCAGGCACCCCGCAGAACTGCAAAGCCAATATCCCACCTAGGCTGAGGCTAGTTTCAGCCGAGTCTGGGAGGTGGGAGAGAGAGGTGGCAGATATGACCCAGACCAGATCCTTTAAGCCTATCCCCAAACTACTCTACTGAGGACCTACAGGTGTAAAGAGCCAACCGATTTCATCCTGACACAGGGCTCCATTGGGTCTGCCTCAACACCTCAGCCAGAATCATTTAGGAGTTGTTCAGTTGAGACATGTTGCTAAGGGACAAGCAGGCAAAAAGAATTCAATGAATAGTCAACGACAGGGCAAGATCTGTGGTGTTTACTTCCAGAAGTATCCTCACACACCAGATGACCAGGGTTTTGAAAGAATCCTAATTTGGCTTGACCAGAGAAATGTCAATCCCAGGGAACTTGGAATTTTCTAGGTTTTGAAGGCAATGAGACCCAAGATAACAGGGATGCCGAGGTGTAGGGGAGAAACTCACTTCTAGCACTTATTCCAGGGATAGCCTTGGAGAATGATGAGCTTAAGGGTATCTATCCACAGGGCAAAGTCTGGGGCAGCCAAGATTCAAATCCTCCTTGCGATGTCATCTTTTGTAAATGGTGTTTTGATGGGGGTCATCCTCTTGCTCCACATGGGCAGTGTAGTGGAGGCGTTCTTGGTTTGCTTGCAATTGTGAGAAGCACCATGACCAAAAGCAAATTTTGCTCCTTAAAATTCTACACATCCTGTTTAATTTCTCTCCAAAACACAAGCCGAGAAAATGCCTGAAATATCTTGACTTGCTCATTTTATGTGAAATTACATTTTTATTTCATTATTTATTTGTGTGTGTGTGTGTGTGTGTGTGTGTGTGTGTGTGTGTGTGTGTGTGTGTGCTGATGCCCTTGGATGCCAGAAGAGGGCTGTGGCATCCCCTGGAGCTGGCATCTCAGGTAGTTGTGACTTGCTGCATTTGAGTGCTTGCAAGTGAACTCTTGGTCCTGTGCAAGAGCAGCAAGCACTCTTAACCACGGAGTCATTGCTCCAGCCCCATATGCAATTATTTTTTAAAGTTGTCTAGATGTTTGTGCAGTTTTTCTTTATATTCATATTAAATTGTGTTTCAAGAATACACTTAGGTATATATACTTTGTGTGCATGTGTGTGCCTATACTTGATGCATCATTTTATAATTTATGATTTTTTCCCATTTATGTCTTTGACTATGGTTTTCATTCAATTTGCTATGTTTTCTTGTACTCAAAATTTATAAGTTGATGGACATTCACAAATTGGAGAAGACAAGTAGCGGTATTCTGGCAACCTGAAAACCAGTGGTTAGACAGAGGGGCAACTATCCAGTTTCAGGGTTGTGACAGATCCTGGATTCTTCCTCCAGGCTTCCATAGAGTTTCAGAGGAATGGAATGGTCTTTGTACCTCTTTTCAAATGAGCTTCCAATTAAGGAGACTAATGCAAGGCTTTTGTTGATTACACTCTTTAGCACGGTTCCATTAGCCAGGTGGTTAATGAACGTAAGTTCTTAAGATTTTTTTTTTTTTAAATTTATCTCCTCTAGGTTTGTAGATACTCAGAGAACTCTTAGAAAACTGGCGTGAGATGCCATTTGACACAGGAAGCTTTTTGTTGATCTGAAAAGCAGCTAGACAAAGCATTGAAGGCTTCGTGCTTTCAACATCACTAAACTAATAACAAAACTAGCAGCACTGAGCATCTTTGGTGAGCCAGACTCTGAGCTTGCTAGACTGTGAAGTTTAATAAAACGATGTTCCAATTCTTAAGGATCTAGCAATCTATTGGGCAGGGCAGACATGCAAAATAACCAACTAGAAGTGGCTGATAAGGGTGTGATACACAAAAGACTTTGAGAGCGACATAGAGAAGACTTCACAGGGGAACCCTAGATGTTTGCACTCTGTAAAGATGGAAGCAGCTTGCTAAGAGAGCAGAGAGGTGGTGACCTACCCCCTATTTAATGGAGTGCGAGAGGGCTGAGCCTGCAGAGTGGAATTTCTTTCCAAATTTTTATTCCATTGCTGTTGAGTTCTACTTTGTTTTCCTATCACTGACCGTTTTACATGGTTGGGATCTCAGGGTCGCTCTGTCTCCCTCCTTAGTTTGATTTCTCTCCATTTGCTGGGTATGAATGTTCTGGGTTCTTGTACACTTATATATAATTACATGTATTTATGTCATTTAAAAGAGAAAGCGATGACTTACATAAGCAAGGAATGTGATATTTGAAAGGATAATCTAGTCTATTCTTCCCATTTTGTCCGCCATTTATGGCTGGAAGGGCTGTGTCAGGTGCTTTGAATGAAAATGCCCCCCCCCCCATAGGCTCATAGGGAGTGGCACTATTGGGAGGTGTGGCCTTGTTGGAGTAGGTGTGGCCTTGTTGGAGGCCTTGGGTCACTGGGGGGTGGGTTTTGAGGTTTCGGAAGCCTAAGATTGTTCATCTACACAAGCTAGACTCTCTCTTCTTGCTGGCTGACAATCAGGATGTCGACCTCCTCTTCAGTACCATGTCTGTCTGCACGCCACCATGCTTCCCACCATGATGACAATGTACTAAGCCTCTGAATGATATAAGCCAGTCCCAATAAAATGATTCCTTTGTAAGAGTTGCTGTGGTCATGGTGTCTCTTCACAGTGATAAAATCCCAGCTAAGACAGGCTGCAGAGTAGGAACTGAGCAGGAGTCATAAAGATTGCCGAGTACTGGGAACTTAGAAGATGTTTTCACAATGTGACATTTCATGTTCACAAAACCTCCCTGAGTCTGATATTATTATTTTTCTGTTTATCCCAGTAAGGAAACTAAATTTTAGCCAAGCCAAATTATTTGCTTAAAAATATCATATTAAGTCTCTGGACTATCAATTTAGCATTTCCTCTATTACTCAATGACATTCTTGTTTATTTATTTATCTTGTTTCTTTAACTGAATCCTGCTTTTAAACACACACACACACACACACACACACACACACACACACACACACACTTCCTCGACTGGCAGTGTTTTTAGATAGTTTATGAAATAGTGGACAAATGGTACTTAGCACTCAAGCTCATTTTCTTGTATTTCTTGCAGCCACTAACACACCTGATACTTTCTGTTACATACGACTTTATGCTGTGGTCTGGTTTGCCTGTATATGATTTGTGTTGTCTGAGTCAGAGGGATCCCCCTCGCCCAAACCCTGCTTAAAATCCAGTGACTTTCTCTTGCTCTCCCTCCTCTGTGACTTCCTTAAGTTTACCAAAAGTCTCAGCTCTCCCCTGCCTCTCTATGGCAGTCTGCCAGGCTTCATCTATCTTGCCTCTGGCTGCTCTCCTCAGCTGCTGTGGCAGAATTTTGCAAAAATCTTATCAACAGTGTGTTGCAATGCCCGCAACTTCTGCTACGAATGCCTTTTTCTCTCCTGCTTAAAAAACAAAATAGCCGGGCGGTGGTGGCACACGCCTTTAATCCCAGCACTCGGGAGGCAGATCCAGGCGGATCTCTGTGAGTTCGAGGCCAGCCTGGGCTACCAAGTGAGTCCCAGGAAAGGCGCAAAGCTACACAGAGAAACCCTGTCTCAAAAAAAACAAACAAACACCAAAACAAACAAACAAACAAACAAACAAACACCCCCCCCCCAAGCAAACAATCCCCGAGACCCTGGCTTAGGCCGTTTCTTGCTGCTATAACAGAATGGTTGAGTTTGGATCATTTATAAAGAGGTCGATTCTGGGAACAGGAAGTCCGAGATGACATGGCTGGCCGCATCTGGCAAGTGCCTTACGCTGTGCCAAGAGTGGCGGAAAAACAGAAGGGCAAGAGGGTGCCTGCAAAAGAGGGAGAATTTGGAGTAGCCCGCTTAAGATGGACTGAACTCACAGTGACTAGCCTAGAGTCTGAGAGTGCGCCGACACTCACCTGAGAAGGCTATCATTCCATTCGTGAGGGCTTCCACTCAGCGATTCAAACACCTCCTGGAAGTGCTCCCTCCCTGTCCCACCAAATGAGGGATTAAGCCTCCACACTGGCATTGGTGATAATAAGCTGCACTCAAATATTAGCAGATACTCTAAGCAATGGATCATTTCTCCTTTCCTCTGGGTCCAGCCAAGATTCCTTTGTGGATTTAGTAGAATCAGACTCTAATTTTTTCACAGGGAAAGACAGTTTGTCTCTTCAGTAAATTCATTCTGCTGCTGCCCAAATTCTATGTCCCTCTGGTTCCTGTTAATGGGAGTAGGAATATTTGACACCTATCACAGGCTATTGTGGTGATATATTGTGTACCCCAATATATTGTGTACCCTAATAAACTTATCTGTGGATCAGAGGACAGAGCCAGCCACTAGATTAGACAGTGGTGGCACACACCCTTAATCCTACCTACCACCTGGGAGGCAGAGATCCGTCAGGATCCCTGTGAGTTCAAGGCCACACTGGAAACAGAGCCAGCAGTGGTGAAACACGCCTTTAATCCCAGGATTTGAGATCTCATATCTTTGCTTGAGAAGGACACACACCTTTAATCCCAGGAAGTAATACGGCAGGACAGAGAAAGGTATGTAAGGCGTGAGGAAACAGGAACTTACTCTCTTTCGGCAGAGGATTTTGTAGAGGTAAGAACTAGTGGCTTGTTCTCTGCTTCTCTGATCTTTCAGCTTTTACCCCAACATCTGGCTCTGTGTTTTTTCTATTAATAAGCCCGTTTAGCAGTTCGGGTTACAGGCTCCTCTCTGGTTGGGTCATATTGGGCAAACCTTTGGGAGCCTTATCTATAAATCAGGATTGCATTGTACAGAAATACCTGGCAGAACTGAGTGAGATTAGAATGAAAATCACCTGGAATGGCATTAGATACATAACGGGCATTAAAAATATATACATGTGTTCATTTTTGTGTTTAATATTCTTGTAAAAATAACTCTTAGGCTAAAGTTTCTCTTTGTCATCATTTGGGCGAATGCTAAACATTCAAAACGTTTTTCTTGTCTTGTAACATTATGTAAGCTTTTTGCTAGTTCTGTAATTTTTGAGCACATTAATCTACCTCCCCACCCCCTCTTTGAGGCTGGCCTGGAACTCACCTATGTAATCGAAAATTGCCTTAAACTCCCAGTCCTCTTGATGATACCTCCCTAGTGCTGGGGATCAGAGCTAGGGCTTTTGCATGCTAAGCAAGCCCTCTGACACCTGAGCTGCATCTCTAGATCCAGCCGTCTCCCTCTTCCTAGACCTCAGAAGTTTTGCCTGCTACACTTTCTGGCATCTTTAGACTAAGAAAGATAATCCTTCTTGGTAATTCCCCGATAGTTTAAGTCGCTTCTCAGTTTCACAGTCATCTGCTAACTTCACAAGTAATCTGATATACCAGTTCCAAAGACATGAATTTCCATTCATATTACAGAAAACTAGGTGTCTGTCATTTTACAGTGACGGGTTGGCTCATATTCCATTTTTCTAAGAGCTTAGAAAAAGTATTCAGATAAATATTTGTCAGTTCTGTACCCATCACGTTGGCTGTGGCCACTGACTTCCATTCCTGTCGTCACTGGTCAAAGGTAGGTCTACTTCCCCTTCCAATGTTAAAACTTTTTAATTCAAGAAACTCACCAGTTGGAAAACATTTATTGACAACAATAACCCTAAACAAATTCAGGTTGAAGATTGTCTCTCCTTAAGGAACTCAAGTTAGGAAACTAATCTTTATACCTTTAAAAATACATTTACCATTGTCATCATTATTAATGTGCGTGTGTGTGTGTGTGTGTGTGTGTGTGTGTGTGTGTGTGTGTGTGTGTTTCTCCTTTCACTTCATGTAGCCTCTGGGGGTCAAACTCACATTTTCAGGCTTGCCTGGCAAGTACCTCTACCTGCTGAGCTGCTATCTCCCACCCCCTCTCTGCCTCCTTATTTAAAAAAATATTATTCCTATGCTTTTATTTTTATTATTATGGAATATGGTCTCTTATACAAATGAGTCTCCTATCCATGAACTAATTTTTTTTTTTTTTTTTTACCACCAGGATTATCTTAAGCCTTACTTTAAGATGAAAAAAATTAGGACCCCCAAGACTTAGTATTTACGTGTTCCTGTTTTGAAAAGGTGTCTTGTTTCATGTTGGAACCCCATGGCTCCAAATGCCAGTGGGCTATGTTTCTTTCTATTTCGCTAACATAACTGTTAGTTTAGAAATATCCAGTCACAAGTTATTTGACAGTTAAGTGGAGCATAGAGGGAGAGAAAGATACAGAAAGGGCCGAAAAGTAACAAGAAGCCTTCTAAGACAGTAATAGCCCCCATCTGGACCGTTCTTTTCTCTTGCAGGAACTTTTGTAGTTAGAGTGCAGTAGGACCAGAGGGGGCTCGCTTGGTCTACAATGGGCGCTGATGATCTCTCCTAGTCAGTGGTCACACTCCATTGTCTCCCTTCCCAGACTTTGAGCTGGACCACGGGAGGGCTTCTTGTCAAAACAGAAACATTGATTCGCAGAATTGTATTGCTAAGGAATTTCACAGATGGTTAGACCGCAGGGTTCCCAGTGCTTTGAACATAGGAATCCCTTTTCTGTATCAACGTGCCTTGGGTTTCCATAGAGTGCCCCCGAAACAAACAGCAGAAATGGCTTGTAAAGGTGTAGTGTGACAACACACCACTGCGAATTCAGGAACCATTTCACACGAGTTTAAGTGTTATTAATCACAATAGAATTGCTTCAAAGTAATTATGCCTACATGAATGAGACATGTCATTTATTTCATCTGTGACCTGCTGGGTATACAAATCCCATGGACTTGGAGGCTCTTAGAGACCTGTACATGGAGAAACATCAATCTAAGATCTGAGGTTTTTTGGGTTTTTTTTTTTTTTTTTTTTTTTTTTTTTTTTTTTTGGTTTTTCAAGACAGGGTTTCTCTGTGTAGTTTTGCGCTTTTCCTGGAACTCACTTTGTAGACCAGGCTGGCCTCAAACTCACAGAAATCCTCCTGCCTCTGCCTTCTGAGTGCTGGGATTAAAGGCGTGCGCCACCACCGCCCGGCGGTTCCTTGTTTTTAGCAGATGAGTTAGTGTGACTCAAGGATACAAAGTGACTCTCCAAGGCCACAACTCACTGGTGGCAGAGTCCATGTCATTGACCCCTTTTCTGCTGTATCACAGAAGTCTTCAGTTTTCTTCTGAAGTAATGCTAGCAGAGACGAGTATCAAACACACCAGCTCCGAAGAAACTATGATGGACACACCAAACACAAGAAGGTCTACTCTTACCTAACAATGCCCTTCCAAAGGATTAGGTTCCAGGTGGACTCCTTATACCATTTGTCCCACTTGGCAAATAGTTCTTGAGAATTGTTTGGTACTTTTTCACCTTTGTTTTGTTTTGAGAGAACGTTTCACTGTGGAGCCCACCTTCAAACTAGTGACAATTCTCCATCCTCGGCTTCCCAGGTGTTAGGATTATATGTGTCAGCTGACACACCCGGCTGTGTGTTTGCTACTTTTTAACCCACAGAGTCAACTTGGAAAATATTCAGTTTGGGCTGCAGATAACCCACTCTTCCTGAGAAAACAAAAAGCAGATACACATGTTGAAACCTTACATAGCATGGAGTTTTGGCAGTGGACAGGCACAAAAGTTAGCAAGAATGGACATTCTCAACTTCTGCCAAGTTGGGAGAAGCAGTTCTGGCTGCTGGGTTGAGAAAACAAATGAGAAAAATCACCAGCCAAATAATACATTATAATATTGGCAGCCAGGAGGAGGAGTGTGTGAACCACATTAAAAAGCCATTCAGGGTTAGAATGACTCAACTCAGCTGGAGAAAGATGAGAAGAACAATTGATATTTCTTGGACAATATTTAATGTTTATGTACAAGGAGACATCTCTGGAGCTTATGAATCAGGTCTTCAGCCAGAGTTTCCATGAGTGGTTAATACAAGGTTAAAGATGTTGAACTAAATGCTGATCAAGTCCATATTCTCCCTGGATGACCTGTTTCTTTCATTTACAGAACTTCAGGGGGCCAACAGATTGTCTTGCTGCCTCTGTGGGTCTGGATGACTGTGGAGCATCTGGGTTGCCTCTGATTCTCATTAAAATGTGGTTCATTTGGGGGTAGATGCTGAGCAATCCAATCATGTCTTTTATGTAGATACAGTAATCATGAGGGTTCATCCGGTTAGATCCAACCGTGTCAAGACATGGCTAGAAAGCACTGCATCTGCTTCCCAAAGATAAAGGATGGATATTACAACTGAGGTTTGTGATCTTCACCCTGACCAAGTGATTTGAAACCGTGAGTTTCATAAGGACTCTTAGAAAGGACAGAGCCAAACACGAATAAATCCACTCCCTTCACATAAAGATGTGGCTCCACCAGCATGGTCTCTGGGGGGCAGCACACGTGGGTCTCAGATGAGCAAAAAGTAGTTATAATGGGTGTTGAGAGAAAAGCTGTGCAAACAGACCACAATGAATTCCACAGCCACCTCAGCTAAGTATAATAAAAGTGGGGTTGAGGGAGGGTTGCTTGGCATTTGGGCCTCGCACCCTCCCATTCCCCAGGCTCTCAGGAATTTCAGTGAGATACAAGTGTTTACCAAAGGCAGAAATCCTTCCTCTTCCAGTTAACCCTCCTCACAGTGCTGCGTGCTGGCACTTGTCCTGAGAAGGGCCCCTGATAAGAGAGCTGCTTAACAGGGACATTTTCACTACAGGCAGCTCTGGTTGCCTTGGTGAAGTCCCTGTGCATCTGAAGCGGGCCTCACCTGTTCCTGGCTGGGAACCACTTGTGATCACGCTGGCATGGCCCCCATAAGAAACCCCAAGTGAGCTCAAGCCAGCTGAACTATGAATATTTACTAAGAATCAAGTAAGACCATTTTATTCATTACAATTATAGAAAGGCCCATTCTTGGGAGGGAAGTGGATATAGAAGAGTTTGGACAACAGGGACTGGGGCCCAATGACAAGTTGAGAAGGTGGGGGACAGAGCAGGACAGAGTGAAACCACTGAAGCCAGGAAGAAGGTGAGAGATTCCGACCAGTTGCTTTAGGTAGAAAACTTGGGGAGAAATGTCTAAAACAGAATGTTGGGGAAATAGCTTTTATGGTATGTTGGTTTTCAAAATCTCTCACCCTGCTTGAAGAAATCAGAGTTGCATTCTACTCTGGTCAGTAGTGGGAACCAGTACCTATGTGGCATTGTTGAGCCCTTACTTTGTGACTGGATGTGTGTGGTACAGTGTGTCACATCCATACTGGATTTTGAAGACTTAGTATGAAAAAAAAAAATGCAGCCGGGCCGTGGTGGCGCACGCCTTTAATCCCAGCACTCGGGAGGCTGAGGCAGGTGGATCTCTGTGAGTTCGAGGCCAGCCTGGTCTCCAAAGCGAGTTCCAGGAAAGGCTCAAAGCTACACAGTGAAACTCTGTCTTGAAAAAAAAAAGAAAAAAACCGCAAAAACAACAACAAAAGTCTAAGTCACTGGTGTCTTTTACATTGAAGATCCATCGAAACCATAGTATTTTAGTGTGTGAGGTTAAAGGAAGCATATTATTGACATTAATTTGACCTTTTGTTTCTACATTTGAAAACGTGTCCCAACCGTACTATTTGAAGCTGTGTGTATTACTTGCATTGTTTTTCTCCTGGACTGTGGGAGCCCGTTCTCAGGTTCCTCGTGGCTTTACCCAGCAGGTCCACACAGAGGATGATGAGGACCACGGGCCTGAGTGCAGGTGTCTGAGATGGTCTGCACTTGGCTGTGCTGGGGGAGGAGGTCTTTTGCTACACCCCTTGGCATCTCTATAAAAACCCTGGGGCAGAGACAGTCGGGGCCCGTTGGAATAGGTTCCAGGCCCTCTCGAGGCTATCCTTTATTTTCTATCTGTTTATCTCCACGATATTCTCCACAATAAATCCTTCTATCTAATATTTCCTGCTGCTCGCACTCAAGAAAACTCTGGGGAACTGTGGGGGTGGTTGGGTAAACGCCCCACACTGGACACTACCGATCTCCATCATTCTTTGAAGTTTCATGAGTTCGGCTTATTTTTATCCTGTGTTGGGATTGGCGCTACTACAGCGTCATCCAGGCAAACACATCTTTACTTTTCTGGTGGCCCCAGAGGAAGTGGGTCAGACTTGATATATCTCAGTCTCCAAATGAGGTACTAGAATAGCCTTGACGGTACGTGTCTGCCTCAGTGTGTGCAATCAAGCTTGGCTGGCTATTTCCTTCTGTGTATTTACCAATCCCTTCACTGTCATGATGAACAACTACCATAATCCTTTGTGCCTAGTCTTAAAAGAAAACTGCTGAGTTAAGAAATAGTGATATTTCTTAAGATTTATTTTTCAATTACCTGTATGTATGTGCCTCTCTGTGGACATGCAGATGATGTCAGGTACCCCAGGAAACCAGAAGAGGGGGTCAGGTCCTCTGAAACTGTAGTTACAGACAGCTGCAAGCTGCCCAGTTAAGTGCTGGGAACAGAACTCAGATTCTCTGCAAGAATAGTATGTGCCTTAAACTACTGAGTCAGCTCTCTAGCCCAGTATGAGTATTCTTAAAGCATCAGAAATTCAGATCTAAGTTTCCTTTGGTAACTACCTGTGAAACACTACCTGTGTCACCCTTAAATATGGACCAAGACCAAGTTCCCTTATAACAGTGGTCCTCAACCTTCCTAATGCTGTGACCTTTAATACAGTTCCTCGTGTTGCGGTGAACCTCCAACCATAAAATTATTTTTGCTGCTACTTCGTAACTGTAACTTTGCAATTGTTAGAATCATAATGTAAATATTTTTGGAGACAGAGGTTTGTCAAAGGGGTTGTGACCCGCAGGTTGAGCCTTGTAGGAACAGACCTTAACTGAGAAACAAATGGGGCAAGTGTGGGAGACAGAGAGAGTGCTTGAGTGAGAGGTAGCAAGAAAACTAGGGGCTCTGTGCTCATCACAGGTCTGACCTCAGAAGGATGCCCGAGAGGAAAGAAACAAGTAAAGAAGAAAAGGGTGGAGGACAAGGAGAGAGAACAGGTGAAACTTGGTTCAGATGATTTCTAATAGTTCGTAGAGGCTCAGAACAGCTTGAGAATGACTACCCCGTAAAGCAGAAATCTCCTGCAAAGCCCTTGCAAGCTGGCGCCAAACAGACAATGTGGCTGCTCAGTGGCCGCAGCCGTGAGCTTATTTATTTGGGAAGTGGCCTTGAAGCAGCCCTAGTTCTTTGTCCAGACAGAGCGTGCGTGCGTGCGTGCGTGCGTGTGGGACCAGGGGAGAGCATTTGTAAAAGCGACAAAGTAAAAAAGACCCTTGGGGTCATCAAATCTGAAGTATTCCTATGGATGCCTCTTTTGGGGTTCTCCATGGATGGTGGAGGAGGATGGGAGGCAGGAGTGGCTGGTCACAGGGGTCTGCGGTGCCGTCCCCGGCAGGGTATCACTGGCTGACGTCACAAGTAACTATCGAGAGCACAATCAGGGCCCTTCAATTCATCAGAGTGGTGGTGTTCTTTATTTCACATCGAGGCGAGACAAGATACTCATTCTGAAGACTTAGGAGGAACATAAAATCCCTACAACAGAGTTCAGCCTCTGGTTTGGGTCTGAACAAATTCAGTGCAATTTCTTATGCTATAACTCGTGCGTCTTTGGGACAGGGCAATGAAAATGAATGTCCTAAATAATGACCCGAGGCGCTGCAAGGGTGTGAAGTACCTCACAAATCATCAAAGAAAGATTAAATTATGTCTTATACTTACCGAAGCCAAAATGTGGACTAATAATATATTTTAGAAACCGTTGCTCCAGGAACTAAAGCTAAAATCGTGGCAGGGTTTAACCCCAGCCTGACCAAAACACATAAGTCACCAGCAGTTCCCATAATTAAAAGCTTTGGTTAATTCTCTTTTGTATATTGGTAGTAGGTGTGTGTTAGGGATTATTATTTTTTTGTATGTGTATGCTATATATGAATGTTTATGTTGGGGGTGCAAGTGCCTATGTGGGGGTTGATGTTCGGTGTCTTCCTGATCTACTGTATTTCTTTGATGTTTACATTTATTTACTGATTTTCTCTCTCTCTGTCCCCCTGGGCCCCCCTCCCAAGCCCACGCATACATGTGCATGTGTGTAGCATGTGTATCTGTACTGTATTCATGTGAAGAAAAATGAGAGAATGACTTGCAGGGGTTGGCTCTCACCTTCCCTGACGTCTTAGCTGGAGTTTCTATTGCTATGATAGAACATCCTAACCAGAAGCAGCTCGGGAGGAAGGGGTTTAGTTCGGCTTACTCAGGTCACAATCAATCAATCACCGAGGGCCGTCGGGGCAGGAACTGAAGCAGAAGTCATGGAAGAATGCTGCTTGCTGACTTGCTCACCCTGCTTTCTTATACAGTCCAGAACCACCAGTCTGGAGATAAGACCACCTACCACAGGCTAGACCTTCCCACATCAATCCCAGTTTCTCACGGGCCAATCCTTTTGTTTTGGTTTTCAAGACATGGTTTCTTTGTGTAACAGCCCTGGCTGTCCTGGAACTATCTCTTGTAGACCAGGCTGGACTCAAACTCATAGAGATCCACCTGCCTCTGCCTCCCGAGTGGAGTGCTGAGATTAGAGACATGCGCCATCAGGCCAATTTATGGAGGCATTTTCTCAATTGTGGTTCCCTCTTAGATAACTCAAGCATGTGTCAAGCTGACAGAAACAACCAAATACACAACCAGGACACTAAGCTATAATTGATGAACAAAAGCAGTCTATTTAAGGTATGGAACATGCATATATTTGATACATATACATATGGTAAAATGATTACCACTATTGAACTAATACATGCATCAACACATGAGTCACCTTTTTACGTGTGTGTGTGTGTGTGTGTGTGTGTGTGTGTGTGTGTGTGTGTGTGTGTTAAATACTTAATAACTACTCTCAGCAAATTCCTACTATACCACATATATACTTCCTAATTATGGTAACCGTGTTGTACATTCAATAGTCAGATTAATACCTGGAGCTTTGCTCTCTGGGACTCAAGGTAGCCTGAGCCAGGGAGACGTGCTTGACTGTAGATGTCGGAGACTCCTGAGGCACTTACTCCACTTCGTCCTTGCTGGGCCCCTGTCCCTTCAGCTGACAAGTGTCCTCTGCTTACTCCTGTGCCTGCAGGTAAATGAAAATGGCCACTCCAGCTATGATGTGACAATGTCTTTCAGCGCATGTGTCCATCACTTCATGACCCTGGTCTCTGTGTATTTCCACAGAAAGAGAACACCGGGCTTTTGCCAGTCAGTTCCCTTACAACAACTCACCAAAGTCAAGGTTTTAGGAGAAAAAGAGCCATGAAGCTTTTCTTTTTTCTTTTTTCTTTCTTTCTTTCTTTCTTTTTTTTTTTTTTTTTTTTTTTTTTTTGGTGCCTTTCCTGGATCTCGCTCTGTAGACCAGGCTGGCCTCGAATTCATAGATCTGCCTGGTTCTGCCTCTCGAGTGCTGGGGTTAAAGGTGTGCACCACTACCGCCCAGCAAAACTACCTTTTTTAAGAGCTGTGAGTTAGAAAAGGATAGGAGGAAGAGGAGTAGCAGAAGAAGAGGAAGAGGAAGAAGAAAAGTGCATGCCTTTAATCCCAGCACTGAGGAGGCAGAGACAGGCGATCTCTATGAGTTCGAGACCAGTCTGGTTTACAGAGCGAGTCCCAGGACAGGCTCCAAAGCTACACAGAGGAGCCCTGTCTCTAAAAAAAAAAAAAACAAACCAAACAAACAAACAAACCAAACTAAACCCTAAAGCTTCCTGGCTGGCTGGTTAAGTGCATGGATACAGAAGCCACAGTTCCAAAGGGTCGTTTGTGTGGGGTTATGGGCAAGGCTGGAACCTGACACATGGTTACTGTAATCTATTCAATACAAAAATATCATGCCTCTGGTAGCTATTTTTACAGAATACTTTGCTATCATACTTATCATTTAAATTTTTTATTTCATTTATTTGTATTTATTTATGTATTAGTTCACATATGTGTGTATGTAGTGTGTGTGTGTGTGTGTGTGTGTGTGTGTGTGTGTGTGTATGGAGATCGGAGGTCAACTTGAAGGACTTATTGCCTCCTATCACCATGTGGTCCCCAGGAGGCTGATGTCAGGTAGCAAGCTCCTTTACCTGCTGAGCCATCTCACCAGCCCCTCCCTCATCATTTTTAATAACAGCATAGTCTGTATCCTAGCACCTACCTTACTGTGCTCAACCAGTTGCTGATGCTGAATATCCTTCCTTCCATGTAGTCGTCAATATATTCAGTGTTGCTGTGAACAACCATCCTAAAATTTTCATGCCAAGTCTTCAATATTTTAGTTTAATTTTTTTTTTAGGGTAAGTTACCGGTTACAAAATTGCTTTGTTTTATGAACAAAAGTAAGCTGTCAAAAATGTCTAAATCATTTAAGTGGTCGCCACATGAACGTGAGGACCTGAGCTTAGGACCCAGCACTCATGGGAAAAGCTGTGTATTATGTCACATACTTATAAATCCCAGAGCTGAGGGAGTAGATTCCGGAAGACCCCAGAGCCTTGTGGGCCACTTAGTTTTGCAAATCGGTGAGCTCCAGGTTCAGTGAGAGACTTTGTGTCAAAAAAGAAGGTGGGCACTATAAAGGAAGATACCCTGATGCTGACATCTGGCCTTCAAATAAACAAGAAACACAGCATACACGTGCACGCACTCGCTCTTATGTACAGGTGTGTGCAGTCAAACACAGAGGTGCACACCTACACAAACATGGACACATTCATACACCACACGTACATGCATGTACACACACACATACACACACACACATACACACACGCACACATGCACACACACGCACAAGTATTTTTAAGGCTCATTTTGCCCATTTGATACCAAAGAACAATCAGATTTTTTTTTTTTTATGTTCTTACTGGAGTGAAACAATCTCTTATAAGTGCGCTGGCCTTTGGTATTTATTTTGCAGCACACTTATTTTTAAAACTCAACTCCACTTTCCACAAGGAGAGAAGAAAGGCTTCAGAAGCTGTCGTTAGTCATGGATTTGATCTCAGCCCTAATTGCATCTGTGGCTTCCTTCAGTTAAGTCTCCACGTGAAAATAAACCTGTATCACATGCCTTCCCCAGGGGAATATTGGAGTCGTAAGACAGTATATAAAACCAAGCCTTTGATGTATTTTACATCACTGTCCCACTGAACCTTTCTGGGGATATTCTAGGAGATGTGAGCTGATCTCCAAACTGATAGGATCAGATGTGTGAGACTTGAGTACCCGGGTGATTTAGAGTGATGAGGTGGGGACAAAAGGGAAGGGGCCATGTGAGTGAGAGATCATGAATTCGTCTGCCCTCGTGGTGGTTGAATTTAGGAGAATAGAGTCACTCTTACCATCTTGATCCCTAAGAAAGAAGAGAGAAATGCGCGTGGGACGCTGACTGCTTCTTTGGAACCCTTGCTTTACATCCTGCATTGAAAGGGCAGAGCACCGTTCCTGCTGAAGAGTGGGCAGTTTTGAACTTTCTCAGACTTGCTTCCCAAGACCTTGAAATGACTCAGGATAGAAAATTCCCAGGGTATTAGTCTGAGAGAGAGAGAGGTAGCTCATGGGAGATTGAAGGCAAAGACATTTAGAAACAAAGGTACAACATGGTGGATCTTGATTGTGTTTCCTTAGAAATGTCCTGTGTAGCCAGTGACCCAAGACCTTCATGATAAGAACCACCTGGTGCTCTTACTGAAAATAGACATTTCCATAGCCAACTCACCCTTCAGATGAGGGTCTGATGAGTCAATCTACTGTCAGGGTTAGAAAACACAAATTGAAAGAGTCTGAGGGATGATCGGCCTCTTGTAGGAGATCGCTCTCAGGATGTCCATCTAGCCCAGAAAAATACTCTCCGGCCACACTTCCAACTCACAGGCAGGACTCTAACACTGATATTTAAGTTATGCCATCTCTATGTCCCTGGCCACAAGGGAAGCCATGCTGTGTGAGCCAGAATCTCTTTATAGAACAATTAAAAACCGAATTCAGTGATAGCCGTTTTACCTCTACACCCAGCAACACGGGCCAGTCTTATTCTGCTACTCGGATAAAGAAACAGCGCGAGTGATCTCTGGGGGAAATAGAATGAAGCACAAATTTCCTTATATCTTGAAGTCGTTTGATTCGATTTCAATACCTGCTTTGTGGCCATCCCATCCTGCATGTGCCTGATCTCATCTGATTTCAGTAACTTGTCACCTAAGATCGGGATACTTTTTAAAAGTCACTTATCCGTTACTCCCATCTTCAAGTTGAAGTTGAATTGAGGTCAACAAGTCCTCTATTTTAACATACAAATTCTTCTGGAAAGGCTACCAAACATTCGAAATTTAGTATATATTACTTTAACTGGGGGAGCAGAGTGGTACTTGTAGGGGAAAAGTTAGAGGTGGGTGACCAAGGTGGCATAGGGAAGGAAAGGCTAGATGGAGAGTCACAGTAGTTACTGTCAGATGCTACATGGTGCCCCGAAGATGGGTTGTGCTAAGCACATAAATTCCCCTTGTAGTAGGAAGTGTTTAAGTATTTTCTCAATCTGTTCATCATCTGAGACGTAGCGTGGATGTCAGATGGTATTTTTGCATGTAAAACAATGTCTGATTGGGATTGTAGAATAAGGCTTAAAAACACAAATGGGTTGTTTCAAAATAATTCAACGTGTTCAGCCAGTTGGGTTAGTATTTGCTCAGCTAGGAAATCTGTTGCGCTACTACCTATGCTTAGTCTTTGCTCCTCACGCAAGGGGGAGTCAGGTGCTTTCTCAGCAGAGGTCTGGTGATGGTTGCCCTAACTCTTCCAGCTGAGCGTGTGTTTGCTCTGGGTATCTTGAGCTATTGGTGTGCGTATCTTGATCTATTTGTTTTGGGTACCGTGAGAGGTTATTTCCTTTTGTTCGAATTTCAAGGGTTTTCGGCGTGTCTCAGTGCTTTACTATGACTACCGTTTCTAGATTCTTATGAATTCTTGAAAACGCATCGCAAAGTACCTGAAACATCTTTTGCTTTCTGAGCACAAAATGAGAAGCACACCACCTTCGCAGTTCTCCTTTATTCCACCATTTCTAGCCTTTCCTACTTACTGTTCGTTACCACAAGTGTTGAGTAGAGGGGGTGTGTTGGGTGTGGGGAGATTTCATGCCCTAGGAAGCCTTGAAGAAAGGACTGTCTCCTGCCTCTTTAAGACTCCTCTTTAAAGAAAGCCCACCCCTAAGAAGGGGTGAAACCAGAGAAATTTGAAGAGGTACACAAGCTTTTTAGGATCCTCTGCCTACCAACCTTTGATCCTTTACTACCAGGGAATTAACTTCAGATTTCACTGTAAGGTCCATGTGGTATGGGATTAGTGTGGCCTATTTGATATAATTAACTTTTTATCTTGTTGATACATTTTGAAAAGGAGTGACTGAGGACTGGTCCTGGAAGTCCAATCCTAGAAACTGGCTGAATTCATAGGAGGAAATACTATAAGACTATATCTGAGCTTTTGAGTCAAATGGACCCCAAAGCTACATTTGATCTGAGAGTGAAGCCTCCATAGACTCTTGGTGCAGCTTTCTTAGCTGTGGGCTGAGAGGGCTCGTGAAAATAGCCTTTATGGAGTCTTCACATTCTTTGACTTTAGATTTATTCATTTTATGTGTATGCACGTTTTGACTGTGTTCATGTGCATGCCTTGTGTCCATGGAGGTCAGAAGAGGGTGTTGGATCCCCTGGAACTGACTTAAAGACAGTTGTAAACCACCATGTGGGTGCTGTGAATTGACCCCAGGTCCTCTGCAAGAGCAATAAGTACTCCTTACCATTGAGTCATCTTTCCAGCTCAAGTCTGTGCTTTCTTAGCATTGAGTATAATGCCATGGAGTTGTTTGCATGTTGAAACATTCCTTTTTCTTATTTTTTAAGAAGATTTTCAGGTTTTTCTTTTTTCAAAGAGTGAACTCCCATTTCTTGCTAAGTCTGTGCATAATTTATTTATGGCTGCTCATAAGTATATGGAGGTCCGGGGATACACGTCTGTTGGCAAGGTACTGACCGCACAAGCATGAGACCTGAGTTCACCAGCAACCGTGAAAAAAAAAAAAAACAACTGGGTGTGACACTATGTATCTATAATCCTAGCGGGGTAGAGAAAGAGACTGGAGGATCCTCCAGTGGTCAGATAGTGTAGAGGCATTAGCAATCTCCTGGCTCGGTGAGGGATCCTGCCTCAAAAAATAAGGTAGACATAGACAGCAGAAGACGTCAGATGTGGACTCATGACCTCCACACATGCATGTGCCCACCTGCCATCATGTGGATATATGTTTGCTTATATACATGCACACACATGTATTCCCACACACAAACAAGAGAAGTGTATGAACATGGCTTGCCTGAGATCATGAAGTAAGAGAAATAAAGTAGACTGATTGTCCCTGATACTCCCTGCCTAGTCCACCTACTGCACACAGTCCTCCAAGACAGCTGCTGTCCATGGCGTAGTGGAGGAAAAGGAGGAAGTCAGGTGTAAATGAAAGAAAAGGAACATGTAATCCAAACCCATGCCATTGGGTTGGCAACACCCATTTAATTTAATATAATCATGATTAAACTCACTACAAAGGAAGTACAATACAAAGATAGCATGCCGATGCTCATGTACATTTGGGGAGGAAACTGGAAACTTGGGAAAAATCTATACTCACTTTAACCACATGAGCAACCAAGGTAGTTCTTTGTTTGTTCTTGTCCACCCAGGTATTAAACTGAGACCAAGAAGCCTGGGATAGTAGCATGATGCCTCCTCGAAGCCAGGTGCTAGGTGACCTGGGTTTAAATCATTTGGCTCTGTGTAGACCCTTCCACAGACTGACTTATGTCTGAGATGCCTGTGATGTTAGAAAAAAGCAGTGTGGTGTTGTGTTACAGGCATGAACTTTGGAAATGAAGGATCTTAGGTTCAAATTCATCCACTTTGCTATTGCTATGGGATGATCCTTCTGTACACTGTGAATATGTATTACTTTCACTGGTTAATAATAAAGCTGTTTGGCCCATAGCAAGGCAGGATAAAGTTAGGTGGGACAATCAAACTAAGGACTGGGATGAAGGACAGAGTTGGGAGAGACATGAAGCAAAATGCCAGAGGACAGGTGAAGTCATGAGCCATGAAGCAATACATAGATGAATAGAAATGGGTTAATTTAAATGTAAGAGCTAGTTAGTAATAAGCCTGAGCTATTGGCCGAGCATTTATATTTATATATAAGCCTCTGTGTGTTTGGGACTGGGCAGGTGGGACAGATAAATGTCCTCCTCTGTCTACACCACTTAGTCATGCTGTGACTGGGAATGCTTCAAATATCTCTCAGATGATGATTGAACAGTATATTATAGGTGGGGAGTGATAGTGATCATGTTACCATTAGGTAATTACTATTAGGT
The DNA here is from genome assembly GCF_949786415.1 of Peromyscus eremicus. Classification (NCBI taxonomy): domain Eukaryota; kingdom Metazoa; phylum Chordata; class Mammalia; order Rodentia; family Cricetidae; genus Peromyscus; species Peromyscus eremicus. The sequence continues at coordinate 13,621,756 of NC_081437.1, read as the reverse complement.
ATCAGGTAGCATTTTCTGAAAAAACAGAATGAATACATATACATACATACACGCACACACACATATACACACACATAGAGAGAACTACAGATTCAGAAAGACCTACATTTATTTCAACCATACAAGCAACAGTGTCCGTTCCTTATTTCTTTCTGTCTGCTCAGGGATTACATTGAGATGAAGATGTCCGGAATAAAGGAATAAGTAATTATCATAAACATGATTTTGCTTAGATTGGCTTACATTATTGGAGGCTGATTACAGACAAGGGCTGTCTGTAAGATGTAGTGGCAGAGGACCTGGTAGCTGCTCATTCCAGAGACCTGGCATCCTGGTAACAAGGATGCACACCCAGTCTGAGGTTGAAGTCCCAGAAGCTCCGTGGAGAGTCACTGGTGTGTGTGTGTGTGTGTGTGTGTGTGTGTGTGTGTGTGTGTGTGTTGAAAGACTGAAGAAGCTGGAGTCCGTGACCACAAGCAGTGATGGCAGGAACATTACATGTTCAGGGAGAATGGAGCTTGAGCTTGTGTGGGTGGGCTGGCTGGCTTTTCTCTCCCTTCCACTCTTGCTTCACCCAGGACTACCTGGTGGTACTGCTCACATCCATGGTAGACCCTTCCCTTTCAGCTGCTCTCCCACAGGTGAGTCTTTTCCAGGACTATCCTCACAGACGTTTCCAGAAGCGTGCTTTACCGATTCCCCTACCAATTTTTCTCCTTGCTATGACAAAAAACTCAATGGGAGTAACCCATGGGAGGGAGGATTACTTGGGTTTGCTGTTTCATAGGTTCCGTTCCATTCATAGGTTGTTTCATTGATCCTGGGCTATGGAGGACATCATGGTGGCAGGAACATGTGAAGGACAAAGCCATTCATCTCATGCTGGGTAAAAAGCAGAGAGCCAGACAGGCACATGGGGCCATGTATAACCTTTCAAGACATGCCCTCCAGTGGTCTATTTCATCTAATGAGGCTCCAGCGTCTAAAATTTCTGCAGTCTCTCTTAATACTGCTCCCAGCTGACTACTACCATGCTCAACATGTGAGTCCATGGAGGGACATTTCATATTAAGCCATAATATTATACCCTTGTCCCCCGAAGGCTCCTGGTTATATTTTAATACAAAATATATTTAGTCTATTTTTGAGTCCACATAATCTTAACATTAGAAATGCAACTCTAGCGTCTCTACCAAGACTCACTGGGATCTTCTGGCTGTGAACCCCTGTAAAATTAAGAAGAGAGTCACCTACTTCAAATATACAGTGTCAGAAGAGTACACGTTCTTTTTCCAAAGGGAGAAATGGGGCATAGAGAGAGGGATGGAACCAGAGCAAGAACACAGCCCAACAGGGCCAACAATAAACGCTGTGGCGTCTGTGTCTTGGACCCAGGACCATGGTAGCATCATCTCAGGTCCAAAGGGTTTGGGTGGCCCCACCCCCCATGGCCTTGCCTTTTGTAGACCATATGGTCTCTTCCTCTTGAGCCGGCTCTGTCATTGCCTGTGGTTTTCCTTGGCATATGCCCTACAATTCTGACATCTCCAGTATCCCGGAGTCTTCTCTGGCAACTTAGACTTGACTTCAGTCTTCATGCATTGCCCACTCTGGTAAGCTCTACAGGGACTCCAAACCCACCACATACTGATTAGCCACCTGGGCTATTTTTTTTTTTAAAATCTGTCTGGCAGCCTATGTGGCTCTGCAGTCTTTGCATTCTGCGTGACTACAAAAGCAAGGTCACGTGGATGATAACAAGGTCTGCCATAGGCTTGAGTAGTAAATGGGCTCCTTGGACCATGGCAGTGGTAACTTCTGAGTGGCTGAGCCGGGAAAACACTTCTCTAGTCAGCTCTGTGTGTACATGGTACCCAGGAAGTCTCATCTCAAAACAAAATACTTCAAATGAGTGATAACCTTTACATCCTTGATCCCGTCATGAGTGGAGTCAAGTTAATTCTGGAGACATCCTCCAGGCATCATTCCGACTGTTCCAGACCAAAGCACACGGGTTCTTTCTCTTAGGTGTAACATCTTTAACAACCAAGCCCTCCTTGCCTGCAACTTTAAATATGCTCTGTTTCCGGGGTTGGGGACTCACATTCCAGCCCCTCTCATGGCTGCAGTAAAATGTGTAGAAAAAAAACCCAGCCTCCCTTTTAAACTACAAACAAACTTCATTGTCATAACAATCAGATTTGCACTCTGTATATGTCTTTTGGTGAGCGATCATCACATGGCTGGTGTGCTGTGGGGCATCTTCAACGAATGGACCGGTATAATAGGCATTGTAGGTAAGATGCTGGACCTTGCCAAGAAACTTTGTCATCCACACGTGTCACTTGGCAACTATCTGGTGAATAAATAACAGGCATGGTTGATTTTTAACTGTCCCTTCCCCTCCCCTCCCCCTCCCTTCCCCCTCCCCTCCCCCACCTCCTCTCCCTTCCCTCCCCTCCCCGTCTCCTCCCCTCTCCTCCCCTCCTCTCCCCTCCCCTCCCCTCCCCTCTCTCCCTCCCCTCCCCTCTCCTCCCCTCCCCCTCTCCTCCCTTCCCCTCCCCTCCTCTTTCCATGTCCTCTCCCCCCTCTTCCCTCCCTTCCTCCCTCCCCCTCCCTCCCTCCCTCCCTTCCTTCTTTCTTTCTTTCTTTCTTTCTTTCTTTCTTTCTTTCTTTCTTTCTTTCTTTCTTTCTTTCTTTCTTTCTTTCTTTCTTTTTCTCTCTTTCCTTCATCAGCTCCATTCCCTGGAAAGGGGTCAGGAAGCATGACCTAACTGGAAATTTCAAATGCAGGAAAATAAAAAGAAAAGAAAAAGAAAAAAACCCGCAACCATGGATGTTTTGACTGCTAGCCTGCAGAATTTAGTTTGCGTTAACATTTTTTGGATTACAAAAAAAAATTTATTGAGCTTGTGAACCAAGAGTAAGTTATATCTTACAAAGGAAGTCATTTTTCGCATTCTCTCAGGAGGATCTGATTTACCAAAGTTAGAAAACTATTGCTTTTTTGGTAAAAGGAGGCAATCAGGTTCAGGAGAAAGGGTCTTGGGTTGTTAGACATGAGTCCTGAGTTCAAGTCCCAGGATTTTCTTTGATGAAGCATTTGGACAAGCACTTCATACCTCTGCATTTCAGCTTTTGGTGGGGGTGGTTTTATTTGAGACAGGGTTTCTTCTGTGTAGCCCTAGCTGTCCTGGAACTGACTTTGTAGACCAAGTTGGCCTCAAACTCAGAAATCCGGCTGCCTCTGCCTCCCCAGTGCTGGAATTAAAGGCGTGCACCACCACGCCTGACTTACATTTTGGCTTTCTTAACCACGTAGTAGGCAAGATTCTCTTATCGGTTATTTTGTGAATCCTTGTATGTGTTTGCAATTGTGTGAGTGTGCACCAGTGTGTGAATGGGCACGTGGCACCCAGAGGTCAGTGTCAGGTGTCCTCTACTGCTCTCCACCTTAGATTTGGAGACAAGATCTCCTGCTGAGCCGGGGATTGCCAGTTTGGCTTGCCCTTGTTTCCAACTCCCGGCCCTGGGGACCACACCACCACACCTGGCTTTTTACATAGGTAATGGGGATATGTCAGGAACTTGTGCTTGCACAGCAAACAGTTTGCTCATGGAGCCACCTCCCCGGCCTCTGCAGAAAACAGCATTTACTGCAGCGCGGTTGTTAAAAGTGGTGTTTTCTGAGTTAGATAAGACTTGGCCTCAGGCTGACATCCTCAGGTTAATAGCTATGTGATTTTAGAAAAAATTCAATCTTTCCATTTTCCATTATTTCATCACCCTTAAAACTGATACAAGGGTAATAACTCGAGCCTGGACTGCTCTACAGGTTAAACACACATAAGCTGTTGATAAGTAGAAGCTGTTATGGTTACGCAGTCTGTGCCACATTCTTCCAGAATCATCAGAAATCCAAGAAGAAAATCAAAATTCCCAACAGTGTGACAGAGAAAAAAAAATTAAGTAAACTATTTGCATTCAGCTGCCTCACTCTCCTGAGTACTTTGTGCGGATGTAGTTTGAGCATTCATGAAGAAAGGCATTATCAAGGCACTTGTCAAGTCAAGTCTCATAGTCTATTCCATTCATTTAAACAGTGAGCAGCATCCCTGCCTGCCTTCTAGCCTCTTGATGGTCTAGGGATGTTGCGTAGTGTTATAGTGCATACAGTAGAAATGGCAGAATTAGACATAAGCAGTATGTTATTTACCAGCTCTCCTTTTTTTCCTGGTGTTTTGTGGGAATTCTTATCAACTTCGGAGCCCAGAAGCCTAGGACAGTTTAAGTTTGCCCTCACATCAGTTTTTACAGGGTTCAGGCTTGATTCAAGACAAATCACTGCTAATATGGGCTCACTCAACCTCATATTGCCCTTGTTGAATTCACAAATTGGGAAAATTCTTTTCTCTCTAAAAAGAGTTCGGGTGCAGTTATCTGACACCAGTGAGCAAGCAAGCAAGCAAACAAACAAAAAACAAAATGAAACAAAACAAAAAAACAACAACAAAAAATGAGTGTAAACTGAAAAAACTAGTTCCACCTTAAATATCTTAAACCTAACTAATTGAGGCTGAGCCCAGCAGGCCCAGTAGTGGCCCAAGCTCTTTATGCTCAGTCAGGGAATCATCTCATCAACCAACTTTAGGTAGATTCTCTTTTACTCCCCTATTTAACTCGGGAGAAAACTGAGGGACAGATAGATTGAATGATTTGTTACCCAACTAGTTCCTGGTGAAATTGGGATTTAATCTGTTGCAGTGTGGTACTAGAACAAGACAGGTCAGCAGTAGTTGCTCAATAGCACAGGATACATGTAATAGATTTTTATAGTTTTATTAAATATTGAACTCGGGAAAATTAAATCATAGCAGGCTGTAAATATAATTCAAACTTTTATTAAATGTCAGGATATTGGATCTTTGGATGCATTTTACTTCTGGGCAATTGTCCAGGCTTGAAGCATATATTTAAGTATTTGCTGTCGTGATTTTGCATTGATTTACAATAGCAAACCAGATTACATGGCGGGGAGGATTAAATTATAGACACACATTTGGGAGGAGACCTTTTGATCTTGGTGAATGAGTTCAAATGTTACCCTTGTACTCAGCCGGCCTTTTTGGCCTGGGCTTTTCTATTGAAAGGTTTGAGACCCTATTTGAACCTTCCCAAAGGGGGATTTATTCTTTATCTTTAAACCAGGTATACTCCTGTGGTAGATAAATGATCTTTGTGAGGAGGGGAATGGCTGCTATCAAAAATATTTTCTGCTTAGTTTGGAAAAACCTAAAATTGCTAACTATGCCAACATTTTTTCCTTCTCCCAAGTTCTCTAAAATATTATGTGAGTGGAAAGAAAGAGCAATTTTTTTTCATCACACAGAATAATTTCAAAGGCTGCACCTTCTCCAGGAAGTAGCCACATCACCATGTCTTCCGTCCACCTTTCTTTTGACTGCACCCTCCATCTCTTGTTAAAGCTAGGTTCCAACTCCATGCCCACCACAGTTCTGAGATCAACCCTGGTAGGAAGCATAGGAGCCTCTCATTTGGAGTTAGTTTGCATCAATGCCCAGCAACATGGTTCCTGAGCACATCCTGATTGCCAGGCCTTCACTGCCAACCAATAACCGGCTGCCTGACACTGTAACTGTCCCTTCTCTGTGCGTCTTCTGCTCCTGTGTTCCTCCCTTTGGGCTGAGGTTCTGTGTATTCACAAAGTGAGCTGTGTCTGATTCCACTACATCATTTGAGGATTGTGACCTGAGAGTGATTCTGATTCCCCTATATTCAAGGACCAAGGGAGAGTGCCTGGGCTCCCCAATGGAAACTGCCACAGAAGTGGGTCCCCAAGACAGGCCAGAGGGACCTTGACACTCATTATTTTAAGAGAAGCCATTTAAGCGTTACCAAATAAGAAATGCCGCAACCCAGATATGAAGGAGTAGGTTGTTGTTTTGAAGAAAAAGCAGACAGAGGTGAGAGGCTGAAGCGGGCTGAAATGAAGGAGCAGGGAGTTCAGAGTGCAGGTGGGACAGAGTCGAGCATGAAGGACATCACAGGGCAGGTTGGGGAACGAATCCTGCAGGTCCTGTGATCCATTTACCAGCACGACTGGCACCTGTCAGCCTGGACACAAGACCTTCGGGTCTGCAGCTGGCCTGGCTTGTACTCTGGCTCCTTGTGCCTGTTTCTGCCCGTCCTTTGCTGCCAAGACCCCAGCAAGCCTCTCGCCGGCTGGACTCTGCACTCAGTTCCATTTTCAGTCTAATAGAATTGATGTTGCTCGGGTGCTCCCAGGACACATGGCATTGCTCTGTTTGGCTCGGGCAGTGCTCACACCAGAAGGGGGAGAGAAGAGAGGCCTGCCAAGAAGCTATTTCCTTCAGCTGTGGTCCCACTGCGCCTCCTGCTTCTTGTGAGCGACAAGCCTGAAGGATTCCGAGTAGGATTTTTAAATTAAAATGTTTGATGTTTTCTATCGCGGAACATAGGAGATCATCTCTAATTAAAGTCAGCAAGTGTTTATTGAACGCTGTGTTTACCAGCAACACTCACCTCCCTAACCTTGTTATAAAAGTCACAGAAGCAAAAGATAAATAATTAAATAAATAAAAAATACAGTGAGGCTCCAGACTTCAAGGACATACTCACAAGTCATTACCATCTTCCCTGCCCCTCCCCCGCCCCCTCAGTTCTGTAGACTGAACCCGAGGCTTGGTGCGTGCTAGGCAATCACTCCACCACCGAATACAATCCCAGTTACATTATGGCTTGAAATCATCTAATGCATATGGTAATGTAGCTAGCCTTACAAAACATTGCAGAGCTTTCGCTATATCGTGACTCAGACGCCACCAACTGAAAACAAACCCCCACAAAGAACATTTATTTCAGTCTCACTCTCCAGCACCAGGATCTGAAGAGATTCTAACTTTTCAGCTTTGCTGAAGTCTGACCCATTGGAACTGTGCATATTTAAGACATTTCAGGTGTACAAATTGATGTTTTGGTATACGTAGACACATTATGACATGATCACCTCGGTCAAACTCTTAACATATCTGTCACCTCACAGACTTTCCATTTCCTATTCTTTCTACTTGTAGTGAGAGCATTTAAGAAAATTTCAAGGCTGTGACATAATATTGTCAACTGTAGTCACCGTGTCAGAGACATAGCAACAACTGGCAGGCACGGCAGAAGGAACAGAAACCTGAGAGCTCACCTCCTGAACCCCCAAGCATGAAGCAGAGAGAACAAACAGGAAGTGGCATAGAGTTTTTAAACCCTTAAAGCCCGCCTCCAGTGACATACTTCCTCCCACAAGGCCACACATCCCATACCTCCTCCAAATAGCGCCACCAACTGGGGAGAAAGTGTTCAAACAGCTAAGCCTGTGGAGGACATTCTCATTCAAACCACCACAAGATTGGATCTTAGATTCCCCACAGAGATGAGATCAAGTCATCTTTATCTTTCTGAGTCTGGCTCAGCAACACAATGCTCCCAGGATCATCTGCATGGAGACATCTAGCCTGACATGACCATAGGCATCTTAGCTGTGATCCCAATGCATTGTTTTGGACGTTAACATACATTTCAAGATATGTAGATTGTTAAAATAGCTTAGTGTGATGTGCCAACCTTGACACCCAGAGTGATTGATGTTAGTAGTTTTGGGGAAGTTCAGGCACGTTCAATTGTTCCACCTTTGTCTAGCTTAGCATCTGAATGAACCATTTCCTCTTGTGTTGCAGTGTGGAGATCCACCCATATTGCTGCCTCTTAAGACACATTTTCGTCTGTAAATCCCCAATAAATTGCTCTTTGTGTCACCCTGGGTCCATGGATCATTTCTGCCTCTTTGTTTGGTTTCATGGCACCTTCGACCTTCAGTGACCACTTTTTATATGCCAGGACTGCATCTTTCTGAAATACTGTGTTGTCATAAATAACAATGTTTCTTTCTTTTTAGCTGGACAACATTCTAGTGTTCTCTCTCTCTCTCTCTCTCTCTTTCTCAGTGTGTGTGTGTGTGTGTGTGTGTGTGTGTGTGTGTGTGTGTGTGCATTCTTAAGGATCATCTAAAGTACTGTGCATGCTAGACAGGCACTTTACCATTGTACTATAACCCCACCCCTGCACCACATTTTAAAAACAATCTATCTTGAAGTTGGGCATGGCAGCACACATCTGTAATGTGAGCATTCAGAAGGTTGAGGAGGAGTTCAAGACTCTGTTTCAAGAAAACAAAAAACAAATGAAGAACGAGTTCTGTGGTAGTTTGAATGTAATTGGTCCCCATAATCTCATAGGGAGTGGCACTATTAGGAGGCGTGGCCTCGTTGGAGTGGGTGTGGCCTTGTTGGAGGAAGTGTGTCACTGTGGAGGTGGGCTTTGATGTTTCTTATGCTCAGGATACTGCCCAGTGTTTCAGTTGACTTGCTGTTATCTGCAAGATGTAGGACTCTCAGCTACTCCTCCAGCACCGCATCTGCCTGCGTGTTGCTGTGCTCTGGGCCATGATGATAATGGGCTGAACTTCTGAACTGTAAAGCAGCCCCAATTAAATGTTGGTTTTTTTTTTTTTTATAAGAGTTGTCATGGTCATAGTGTCTCTTACAGCAATAAAAACTCTAAGACAGGTTTTAATTTTCCATGAATCCTTGAAATTTTAACTAGTAATAAAACCTCTCTCTTTTTCTCTTACACACACACACACACACACACACACACACACACACACACACACATTCTGTTACACCAAATCAGATTAAATATATACAGCTAGGAAATAAATAGCTAGTGACTGGCTGGATGATGAACCCATATATTGTTGGGAATGTTGAACCAAACCATAGAAAAATGACCTCAGACTAACTGAAAGGTTTAACATCATTTACTTTCTCCTACCAAGAGGCTTTATTGAATTTCCACATCCCCATGTCTGGTATCCTTTGATGAAGTGTGTAGTCTGCTTTTCCAAACTTCCCTGCTGGTAAAAGACATGCATTTATTTTTAAATACATTCATAATTTCTGGTCTATAGGAATAAACTATGCCTCTGGGAAAGATGTGTATTGCATGGATTCGCTTTGTGAAGGTAAACACGCGGAGGCATTCTGCTCTCTGTTAATTAATGATAGCAGTGCCAAGCTTTCATAGGAAACCAATTTTGCTTCTGAACACCAGGGAGATCTTTGAGCCTAAGAAATGTTTCAATTTAGGGGAACTATAGCTCAGCCAAAAGTGCAAATGCAGCAGGTGAGTTATGGTCGGTCCAGAAATTCGGATGCATTAAGTGTCGGTCCATGAATGCTCAGTAAGTACAAATGAACCCCCTGAAAGCATGTTCTTAAAACGACAGACAACTCCGGAAGTTGGAATTTGTCCCAGCATTTTCCCAGGAGTTGGAGTTGAGCTGCATGGCCTGGGACTGTGGGAGCTGAGAGAGGTTGGAACTATGTGCAGCCCATCAGAGTAGAACCTCGCCTTGGGCATGTAAGAGCCTCGCTTGGCTGGTGAGGGCTCAATGCTCTCTGTCTCCAATGGAGACTAGTCTGATCACTTTTGGCAGAGTGAAAGTTTGGGCGTCCTCTTGTTTTTATTCATTAGGAGGTTATTTATGAAACTCACTAGCTGTGGCATGACCTTCTTGGTATATTTAAAGCAACTTCAGGCTGGTGCTCTTGGAAGGCTTTTTTTTTTTTTTTTTTTTTTTTTTTTGTACATGCAGATGCTGCTTGTCAGCAAGAATGTGTGGTTTGATGAGGTGAGAGGGGAAGGATATGAACGCTTACTAGATAACACTCTCCAATTTGTGCAACAGTCTATTCCAGTACCACTCTCGGCTCTGCTCCAGTAGCGGCCTTGGACTGCTCCACCGTGTTAAGACGTGGCTGATGACCAAAAGAAGAGCGGAAGTCAACAAAGTCACTTAAAGTGAAGGAAATATCAACTGCGTGAATACTAGGCACCAATTTTGCATAAATAAAACCGTGTCCACACAAGTACATGTGCAATGAGGTTAATTACAACATCACATGTAAGAATCACAAATTGGGGGGCTGGAGAGATGGCTCAGCAGTTAAGAGCACTGACTGCTCTTCCAGAGGTCCCGAGTTCAATTCCCAGCAACCACATGGTGGCTCACAACCATCTGTAATGAGATCTGGTGCCCCCTTCTGGCCTGCAGGGATACATGCAGGCAGAACATTGTATACACAATAAATAAATCTTTTAAAAAAAAGAATCACAAGTTGGAAGACTGGAACATAGCTCATTTGGTAGAGTGCTTGCCTCACGTGTGGAACACCCTAGATCTGACCCTCAGCATGTTAACCTGAAGTTGTGGCACAAGCCTGCGATTCCAGCACTCAGAGGCGAAGGCGGGGATGGGGAGGATAGGAGGGGGAACCGACCAGATGTTCAATGACATCCTCAGGGATATCCAGTTTGAAGCCAACCCTAGAGACACGAGACTCTGTCTCCAAAAGAATTACAGATCAGAAATGACCTGAGAGGGCAAGCACAAATTATGATCTGTTACTACAGTGGAGTATTACAGAACTGGGAAAAAAAAAAACTACCAGCTTTGTAAGAGGGAAGATACCCAGCATCAGGTATATTCTAATATGTACACATGCATACTATTTATGTATTTTGAAACTGTGGGTGTGGACCAATGTTACCTGTGGGAGACAACATTGGGGAAGCTGAGAAGGCCATTTCTGTATTAACGCCAAGGTTGTAATTAACATGTACTATTCATATATATATATATATATATATTTGAAAAAGAAGTTAAAATAATTTAGAAGAGTTTCAGCCAAGTTTCTCAGAGTAAGCCTGGGACTACCCAGTAGCCAAAAAGAATAAATCTGTAACTGCCAAGGTGGCTCTCTGGTAGCTTGAAGCTATCAGGAGAATATTTCACAAGAGTATATTTCTAGTGTGTGTGCCGGCTTCTGAGACGGGGTGGGATGATGAGTCTAAGTCAGTAGTTCTCAACCTTCCTAATGTTGTATGTTCAGCCACCCAAGGAGTCGTGAACCATAGGTCGAGGATTTCTGGTCTAAGTGCTCACTGCCACCACCCCCTGTCTCTATCAGCTTAATGATATGATACCATATATTATCTATATGTCAATATATTGTCCCTCCTTTTAAGAGTTTACAAAGCACTTTCCAAGTCTTGAACAAGACAAGAAACCTGTGAGGGACCCCACTGTTCCCATTTTCAGGAAAGTAGTTGAGGTTCAGGGGAGCTAGTTTATATGCTCCAATGGCACACACAGCTAGGGTAGACATGAGCAAGGACTCAGACAGGGAATCTATTCCCTGTGATGCCATTAACCCCAGGTATTCGTTTTTCTAGGTCTTGGGTTCTTCAGCTATAAGACAATCTCGCAGCAATTTCCTGAGCATGAGAGTTTAGAACCATTAAAAGAAAACAAGGACTCCCTTCCTTACGCACCCCATTCCCAACTTTGAAACAGCCCCCCAGCCGGACCCCCAGTATGCGTACATTCATGGTCACGTGAAAGGGGAAAGGCTCTGCGTCGTGAAGTGACTTAAAGGACTGATTCTGTTCTTGCAGAACAGCTGGGAAGAGCCAGAGAGAACGCATCACAGCATCCCTATCATCCTCGTCAACCCTGTCATCCCTGATGTGGTCCTCCTCCTTGGGTGGGAAATCCTGAAGTCTGAGATGACAGGGGAGAACTGCTCTCTTCTGACCTCAATCATTTAGCCCCTCTTATATAAGGGCTCGGCTTGAACGTAGAGTAGAAAGATGGTTCTGTGCCGTTCTAGCTGGTTATGGTTATCTCTAAATAAACACGCTTGAACGATCAGATTTGCTGCGTCACCGGCAATGGGTCAGAGTAAAACAAGTCATCTTGCCTTGTGGCCCAGCGGCCACCTTATTTTTATTGTTTTACTTCTCTTCATGTGTGTAGGTGATGTGTGTGTGCACATGTGTGTAGGCAATAGTATGCCCCAGACTGCATGTGATGTCAGAGGGTAGCTTTGAGTATCAGTCTTTGCCTTCCACCGTGTTGGAGATGGATCTCTTACTATTGCTGCCTGTGAGCTTCTGGGAATTCTCCTGTCTCTGCTCGCCTCACTGAAGAAATGCTAGGATGATCAACAGACACTACTGTGTCCTCATGCTTGTGCAGCAAGCATTTTATCTGCCTGGTCACCTTCCCAGATGACCGCCACTTTATTAACGCCATCTTCTAGGCAACGGAACCTGAATCACGGGGCCAATCAACAAGGCTTCGAAAGCCTGAGGCCACAGAGCTGTGCTTGAAGGTAGAGTTTTTACTAGTATTCTGATAGACTCTGGATGATAAACCAGAAGACGACTTCCACTGTAAAGGAAACTGGTACCTCACAAATCCTGAGAGGCAGAGGAGGAGGAGGAGGAAGAGGGAACAGCTCATGGGAGTCCCATGAAGTACATTCCAGCTGGGAAGCTGAAGAAGGAGGCGATGGAAACCGTAGGGGGGAGCCTTTCTTACAACTCTTCTTCAAAGTAGTGGACAAGGGAGGTAAGAAGGCTCAGGGGAGCTAATCTGAACCTTCCAGAAGGTTCTACTTTGAGAATGTTACCAGTTCATAGATGCAGTCCACCTCAGGGGCACATACTCTCTCTTTTAGAAGGGTCCAAGTCAAGTCACCATTAATGAATTAATTGTGTGTCTGTGTTTTGTGGTGTGGCAGGCAGCACGTGTGTGTGGAGGTCAGAGAACAACTTTCAAGAGTCAATCTTTTCTTCAACCATGTGGGCCCTGGGGACTGACCTCGGGCATCATGGTTGGCAGTGAGCACCTTCACCGTCATCTGCTGAGCCCTCTCATGGGCTCCCATGGGAATTGTTTAGCCAGAACTAACTCCTCTCTTCACAGCTCATCCCGTCACTACAGAGTCACTCTCCCACCAGGTCTCTTCGTGTGGTGGTGTCTGGTCGGCAGCACAGCCTCCCACAGTGATGAGTGGACCTTTGTCATGACGTCATGAATCACAGAAGCCCAGTTCCACAGCACAGAGACTGCTGTGGCACACACAGTTCATAGGAAGCTTCTGCCTCCCACTGTATTCTTTTATATTATTGTTAATTAATTTTTTCATTTATTTAAATCCCAACTGCAGTTTCCCCTCCCTCTTCTCCTCCCGTTCCCTACCTTCCTGCCTCCCCTCTGCTCCTCCCCTCCATCTACTCCTCCTCTGTTTCTGTTCAGAAAGGGGCAGGCCACCCAGGGGTCTCAACAAAGCATGGCATATCAAGTTGAGGTAGGACTAAGCTCCTCCCTATAACACAAATTACTAAACGGTCTTATTAATAAAAAACTCAGAGCCAGATAATGGGGTAAAAGCAGAAAGAGCAGCAAACCACTAGTTCTTGCCAATACAAAAGAGAACAAGCTTCTCTCTCCACCCCGCCTTATCACTTCCTCTCTCCGCCCAGCTCTATCACTTCCTGTCTGTCTGTACAGACCTCCAGACCTCTATGGTTAACTAGTGGCTAGCTCCTCCTTCTGATTTTCAGGCAAGCTTTATTTGTTAGAGCACAAATAAAATATCACCACACCTCCCCTTGCACTAAGGCTGGGCAAAGCAACCCAGTATGAGGAATAGGTTTCCAAAAGCCAGCTCAAGCATTAGGGACAGGCCCTGCTCCCACTGCTAGAAGTCCCACAAATAGACCAAGCTACACAACTGTCACACATATGTAGACATCAGTTGGTCCCATGCAGGCTCCCTAGCTGCCAGTCCAGAGTCTATGAGCTCCTATGAGCTCAGGTTAGTTATTTCTGTGGGTTCCCTTGTCACGATCTTGACCTCCCTAGCTGGTACAATCTTCCCCCTCCCTCTTCAACAGGATTCCTGGAGGTCAGCCCAGTGCTTGGCTGTGGATCTCTGCATTTCTTTCCATCAGTTATTGGATAAAGGCTCTCTAATGACAATTAGGGTAGTCACCTGTCTGATTACAGGAGATGACCAGTTCAGGCACCCTCTCCACTATTGCTAGGAGTCTTGGCTGTGGTCACTGTATTCTTAACACCGTCCACATTCATTCCTGTACTAAGAATGAGGACATCTTTAATTTCTCCTTCCTTTTGTCTTTCTTTGCTGTTGTTATTTTTTTCCCATGAAGACTTTCTGCCTAGTCCTCCACCTTCCTCTGGATTTATTTACTTACTTCCTTTTATTTCTACTTTTAATTCCCATGTCTTTCCTTCCCCGCTACAATCCAGCTGCTCGTTCAGTGTAGATCTACTTGCGTGGAACTCTCAAAATACTTGAGTCCTTTTGTAGTGTCTCATAAGCGAAAGCCAAAGGCAACCTCCGTGGTCTTGGCAACTTGGGTTCAGGTAACCAAGGCAGTGGCTACACATGCTTTATTCTGTAAATGTCAGGTAAACATCCATTCTGACAGTTTCCAGTGAGTTGGAAGGGAATGACATCTTCACTGTGGTTTGATACGCGAAAGAGCTCAGGGTTCTGGACGACCCCTAAGAATTCCCTGGACAGATCATGCCTAGGATGATTAGAGACGTAATGATTCGTACTTGGGCTTCTTCGTGGCTTCCTGGAGAATCTGCTACAATAATTCTCAAACCTTTCCTGTCCCGGATGGCAGACAGAGCAGCGCCTTGGGTGGCAAAGTGAGAGTCCTCTAGGAAAGTAATGCCCGAACAAAGGGATTTCCTGCAGCCCAGACCGTTTCTCCTACTCACTTTCCTGCTGTGAAATATAGTGGATATCCTTTCTGTTAAGAATTTTAATTTCTGTATCTCTTGACATTCAGGACACAGAGGGGTCAGGGAGCGGGGTGGAGGGGGTTTGTGGTGAGTTGGAGGGGGGTCCTGTCTGAAAATGGAAGCAGCTTTGCAGCATGAATCTTAAAAGGTCTTATTAATAAAAACAAACCTGGAGCCAGGTACTGGGGTACAGCTTAACAACCAGGTCTGTTTCAGCTGCTCCAACAAATTACTAGAAACTTAACCACTTAACACAAGTTATCATATTATAGTTCTGAGGTAAGAAGTCCAAAATTAGTTCCCTTGGGGTGAAGGCAAGGGGTTTTTTAGGTGTGTGCCTTCTGGAGACCTGGTGAAAATGGTTCCTCTGTTTCTCTGCCTTCTGGAGGTTAGCCTGTGGTCTATAGCGCATGCCAGCTTCTTCCTTCAAATCCAGTGACACTATGACTCCTCTGTCCTTTTCTCTATCACCACACTTCTCCCTTTCCTAGACTATGGCAGGGAAAAATCTATGGCTTTGAGATTGCATATGATTAGATCAAACCCGTGTATATAATTCAGGATAATCGCTCATTTCAACAAAATCCTCAACTTTTAATTTTATTATTTAAATTATGTGCATGTGTGTGTGTGTGTGTGTGTGTGTGTGTGTGTGTGTGTGTGCACATTTGTGTATTGCATAGTGGTGGTGGTGGTGGGGAGTGGTACACCCAGAGGTCAACCTTAGCTGTTTCTCAGTCAATACTCACCTTGTGTTTTGAGGCAGGATCTCTCACAGTCTAGGCCTCATTGATGCAGCTAGGCTGGCTGGCTGGCCAGCCCTGGGGATCCTTCTGCCTCTACTGTCCCCAAACTGTGATTACAAACATGTGCTACCACAGCTAGGATTTATATGTGGTTCTGGGATCGAACTCTGAACTTCATGCTTGTGCAGCAAGCATTTTACTGATTAAACTGTCACACCTGCAAAAATCCCTTCTGCCATGTAAGGGAACACGCTCTTGGGTTGTGGAGGAGGCTGACAATCACTGGATCCCACCACAGTCACAAAGCTGATATTCTCAATGAGATGCCAAGATTAGGCCTAACCTAAGGAGATTATGTCCTTAGGAGCTAATGACTCTCCATAGATATTTCTTTAAACTGTTTGTTTGATTGGATATCAAATCAGTTTGTAACAAAGTTTTATAGGCAAGCAATACTTAGAATAATATAGTATAATATGTAGTATTATAACACTAGGAATGGCCTGATTTTTATTTATGCAAATTACAAAATTTGTCATACCATAAGTCTGACGTCATTTTCCTCTATGCCTCTCCTTCAAACAAACCTGAGTTTCCTCTACCTTAAAAGAACTTTAGGAGCTTGGGATTTAGCTCAGTGGTGGAATGCTTGTATACAAAGTGCGAGAGCATGAGTTTAGTCCCAAATATAGAAGAAAACAAAGCAAGACAAAACAAACAAACAAGAAAACAACCACAGTGACAGAAAAATCTACAAAATAGCTTTTACTCTTCCTATCCTTTTGTAGCTACACAAGGATTCATCTCCCTTTATGGCTGGAGTTCTCAATAAAGAAAAGAAATATATCAGCCTGTGCTGCCTGAAGTTTTTCTTCACATTTTCTTTACCACTCAGAAGCCAAAGGCTTAATTTCTTTTCTTTTTTTTCTTTTTTCTTTTTTTGGTTTTTTCGAGACAGGGTTTTTCTATGTAGTTTTGGTGCCTGTCCTGGATCTCGCTCTGTAGACCAGGCTGGCCTCGAACTCATAGAGATTCGCCTGGCTCTGCCTCCCGAGTGCTGGGATTAATGGCATGTGCCACTGCTGCCCGTCTTCAAAGGCTTAATTTTTGTCTTAATTTCTTCTCTACTGGCTTCTGCACACCCCTGTAACTCATTCAGTTCACCTTGGAATTGCACAACTTTCCTTGACTCCTTTCCCGTTTTGATTGACTTACCCAGTGTCGTTTTCTTATCCACAATGTCTGTGCCTTATCACTCATGCCTGGATGCTTCTGGGGTGCTCTGTTACCATTTTCTTCACTATCATGGCTAGATTAATTGCCATCTTTCTTCTTCCGTGATGTCACAGCTCTTTTCTCCATTGATCAATATCTTGATGGTGTTTAAATCCCCTGCGGTCTGAATGAACATTTGCAGGTTCATCCAAGATTCTTCGTCAGAAGTCCTGCATCCTGTCTGGACCAGGTGCTCACTGACCCATGAGCGTACCTTGCTCATCACCGTCTCTGGGTGTGTATGGGTTTTTCCCTTGCTGAAATGCTTCTTTCTCACCACCAAAGTGCTCCCATGCATCTACAGCCCATCAGCACTCTGATGGGCACCTCTATTTATGGCTTCCCATCCTCTAACCACGTTACCATCCCCTGAGAAACTCTGCTCAGCAAAGAACTTCCACCATGCCAGATTATCACAAGTTACTCATCTCCCTGCTCCTTCTGCTGGGTCCTCAGCAATTTTGACGATTTCTATAGGTGACAATGATGTCCACACCTATGACAACCTCTCCATTCATCTACCAGATGCCTTCCCTTCTTGTCTGCACGTGTGAGGTAAGAGTATAGGGAACGGCTTAGCAACCTGGGATCCGTTTGGTTGGGGCTATGCACACACCCATATTCTAATAATGCCTTAAGCACTTCTTCTTGCACGTACTATATATACATACCTCCGAATATGGATGGTATGGGGGCAGATCCGGTTTGGGGTACAAGGGAAACTTGTCTTTAAGTAAACTCTCAAGGAAAGTCCTCTGTGAGCTATGAGTGTGAATAATAGGGTGTACATATTAAAACGAGGTGTCTTAAGGAAAGAGACAGTGACAGTGAGCAAATGTTTGTGTAATATAAGCTGACAGTCAAAATAGAGAACCACTTGATTATACCCCTAGTACCCAAACTCCTTCTTTCTTGCGTACCCTATAAAACAAAGCCCCAAACAATAATGGGAGCCTGGGTATCTTCATTTATGTGGTTCATTTATGTGGTCCACTGTTGTCTTGCAGTGTATTCTGGTCCGTTGCTTTTTTTTTTTTTTTTAAATAAAGTCTCCTCAATGCTATGTAATCTCTGTGGGCTTTTCTTTCAGGTCAGGAACCTGGAAACGCCTGGTCCAGACCCTGACCAATACCAACATACCTACTTTGCCCAGAAAAACAAAACCCCAAAAGCTCCCTTTCTTTTCTGTATTATTTTTCTCATTAAACATTTCCATTAGTGCACATATACATGCCAAGCTTCAACAAAATACACTCTACCTTATTCCCACCTCACCCCCGGCCGCCACTTATTACCCCTATGTGTAAGAGCACTCTTTGAAAGGACGGTCTAGATACACTCTTGTTTCTTGTCTTATTCTTCCCTGGATCTACTCCAGTCAAGCTCACACCCCCACATTGTTGAAACTCTTGTAGTTAAGGCCACCGGTGACCTCTGCATTGCTAAGCCCCACACTGATGTCCCAGCTCCCCGTCTTGTTGAACCAGTCACTGACTTGGTAGTGCTGACGATTCCCTCCTGTCTGAAATACTTTCTCCTCTTGGTTCCCAGGACTCTGCACTCTTTTTATCTCTTTGGCCACTTCGTTTGGCTTCTACTGCTCTCCTAGACACCAATAGATAATGCTTTTCCATGTCACAGCCCTTGACCTTTTCTGTCAAGGCTTACTCTCTGGCTGACATCATCCAGTCTCATGGTTGAAGCCTCGTCTATATTTGGATTCTCCTGCTTCCAAATATCTATATTTAGCCTGAACTACTTCCTTTAACTCTATACTTGCACAGCCCATGGCTTGCTTAACTTTGTAGCTAGTAGAAATCTTAGTGCGCCCCATCTGAGCTCCTAATATTGCCCACACTTCAACTCCACTCCCCACAGCCTCCCCGTTGTCCATTGATGAGATTGTCACTCATTCTCTTTCTCTTTTGTTGTTACGATGTAAATCCTTTGGATTTTACTTTCAGTATCTCCTCAGAAACCACACACTTCTCATCATGATACCTTCACCATGGGCTAAAAGCTGTCACCTGCCTAGGAAGTCAACACATAATAGGTGTAAGTGCAGGCCCTGAGGTCACACCGTGCACGATGGCATCGTGGCTCTGTCAGTAAAGAAGGACCTGAGCAAGATGCTCACCTCTGCGCTTCTCCAGGTTCCTCACTGGGAAGACTTGGATAATAAGAACAATGCTGCTGCTGCTGCTGCTGCTGCTGCTGCTGCTGATGCTAGTAGCTTTGAAAAGATTAAAGAAAAAAAACACATATAAAATATTACCAGCTCCTGTTAAATAGCATACGATCAATACATGCTAAGTATTACTTATAAACCTGCAATGGTGAAAGGTAGTCAGCCAGATCAGAGAAGTTATAGAAATTGCTATCCTCCTAAGCATAAACCAAGCAGCTCTTTAGATAGCCAAACCTAAGCCAGGTGTAGTGGGTGGGGGTTATCAGTCATCTCAGTCCTTTGGAGGCAGAGGCAAGAGGATCAAGATTTCAAGGCCATCCTCAGATACACAGTGAGTGCAGGGCCAGCCTGAAACATGAGATGCTGTCTCAAAAATACTAAATAAATAAATAAATAAATAAATAAATAAATAAATAAATACATACATACATACGGAAACCCACGCCGAATCAGGCTGGAGAACGGTTGCATCAACTCCTCTGACTTGTGCCTGTTGCTTGGCCCATGGCATCTTGGGGCAGCTTGTATCCAGCTCATAGATGAACAGACAGAGAATCCATTGCTCACGTGCCTCGATCATGTACCACTTACTATTATCCTGCTCTTTTCCTCTGCTTTGAGAACCATTTTGTCTCCAAATCTCCTCCCAGATCCCAGGAACCTCGGATGGCCCTAATCCCAACACTGGTTGTGTTCCAGGCCGGCCGACCTCCCACCCTAACACCTTTTAAAGATTCCATATCTGGTGTACTGTCATCGCTATCAATGATAACATTTAAACATGAAGCCTGTAAGTCCAGCCTGCAAGGGTCTGCACCAGGTCCTCTGCCTACAGGTTATGGCTTCCAGTTTAGTGTTTTTATGGGGTTCCTCAGTGTGCAAATGAGAGGGTCTCTAATTCCTGTGCCTTCTCTTGGGCTCTTTTCCTTCCGTTGGTCTGTTTCATCCAACTTCTATATGATACTTTTTGTTTCATCTTACTATATTTTATTTTGTTATACTAAAAAATAAATGAATGAATGAATGAAAATCTAGCCACTAGGGTAAAGGTTAACAACCGAACTGTCATTTATACCTGCTGGGAGAGGGAAAATTAGTTTTCCCCAAGAGAGTGACACTGGGTATATCAACCACTCCAGGACAAGCCTCATGTTCAGAAGTAGCTGGCCAACATATAGTTGGACCTCTATAGTTTTTTTTGTGTGTGTGTATGTGGTGTGTGTGTGTGTGTGTGTGTGTGTGTGTGTGTGTGTGTGTGTGTGTATTTATTTGGCTACAGTTTGGTTGGGTTTTTTTTCTTTTGGGTATAGTTTTGCTTTGTTTTCTTAGTTTTGGGGGGTTTTATTATTTGTATTGGGTTTTTGTTTGTTTTTTGAGAGAGAACTTAAAGTTGGGTGGGAAAGGAGGGGGAGAGGATCTGGAAGGACTTAGGGGAAAAATATGATCACAATATATTTAAATTTTAAAATTGTTTTAAATAATAAAAATATAATTAAAAGCACAGTAAAAATGAGCCCTATAAGTCCAATTAATAGTGCCATGAAGACCATTTTAAATTCTCACTTTATTGACAGAAGAGTATAGAAAGGCCTAGGCTTCTTGGGAAAAATGATTGATATAGAAAACTGTAAGCCACCAAATGAAACTAGAAAAACTAATAATTACCCACAAATTTTAGGATGAGGCCAGCCAGGCATCTTTGGGGGGGAAAAAAGAAATCGAGTAATTAAATAATTTCCCTGACCACCCGAAATTAACCTTCCCTATTTGTGACTAAACTTCAGTCTTCGAAACTTTAGGAATTTCTTTTGGCTAAATGTGAGGATTGCTAGAGAGAACCACTCTCTGTCATGTCGGGATTTTCACGGGGTTTCCTAAGGCACCTGGTGACTTGGCTGGAAAGCACTAAGAGATATCTCCCCGACTGCCAGCTCTCTCTCCGACTTGCCACTCACATAATCTAAGGCTCTCCATCACATGCAGGTTGCCGACACCAAATAAATTAGGCAGATGAAGCTCATACATCAACGACACCTACTTGGATTCCTTTTTGGACACCGATGCCTTCCCGCTCTCTCTTTTAGTGAGCCTCATAAATCTGACCCTGACAAGGTCCTGCCCATCTCCAGCCCACATTGGGAGGTGAGATGGTAATTTGTTCCCAAGCTTTCGTTTGAGTCTCTCCTTGAGTGACCATCAATGCCATGTGGAGGCCATTCATTACAGGGGCTCAGGTGTGACCATGAGGATCGTATGGCCAAGGGCTGCCAAACTGGTGACTCCTTCCAGAAGGACAGCATGGTTCTCCAAGCACAGTGCGCATCAGATGCTCGTGCTCCGCGGTGCCTGAGCAAATCCTGGCACACTGAGAGCTGTAAAGAACAGAGCACAACCTGAGGTATTCTTCGAGTATTCAGTTGTTCACAGGGATTCACATCCAAGCTAATGAATACCTGGGCTCACCCAGGTTTTCAAGAGATTTATCCAAATCAAGAATTGAAGGCAACAAAAGAGCTGTCCAGGGTTCAACCTTGCTCTCAGAGGTGGGGATGGATGCCTATGCACTCACGCTGATTTGAATTTGATTAAGTCTTTGTCTCCAGATCCTGGCCATGAGAATCAGGAATGTCAACCCAGTGCTCACAGATGGAGCTCATAGTACCCATCCCTTACACAGCAAGCCCTTCTGCCTTCTAGGACCTGTATCTTTGAGTTGGGATGGTGCCTGAATCCTTGACCTTCTCTCACACACACACCCCGCCCCCTCTTAAAAGGGAGGATGTTTCTTTTTCTCTTCCTATACAGGTGCTGTTCAAGGCTGACTTAATGGCCCCTTGTCCTCTGAGAGCTCCTCTATTCCTTAGTCAAGAAAGGAAAAGTCCAGACACTCTTACTCACATAATATGATTTGTGCTTGTAAGATGCAGTAGCTGTGGGCAATCATTTCATACAGAGGCCTTTCTAACTCACCCACTAAAGACCTTGGAAGGTGGAGACACCTTATCATGCCCTGGCAGCTTATTTCTGCTGTTCACAAAACAGCGTTAAACCCCCTTTATGGGCCCATAACAAAATAGCCTATTGAAAGAGCATAATGGTTCCTCACAGTCTTGAATGCATATCATCTCACGGCTACTACAGGCCATGTATGTGCTTAGAGGTTTCATACCAAGCCCTCATGCTTTTCATTAGGGTCCAGTCCTTGGAACAGTAATGGTCTGACCACAGGATCATGGCCTGCAAAAGAGAGTCTTCAAATATTATTGGTGGAGATGATAAATAATCACAATGACAACAACCGTCAATCATGTTAGACACCTGCTGTGTGTGCATCAGCCTTTGCATCCACTGTGTCCCTGGGTGCTGCGTATGCATTGTTTTTACATCCTTCTAGCACCCTAAGAAGGATCCTGCTCTTATTCCTGCTTCACAGAGCAGGAACCAGAGGTTTGAAATCTTCCCTTCTAATAAAGCTTTGTATTTTTCAGGGTCTCAGAGCCTAGAGCTCAACCTCTCAGCTTTTTAAAGCTATCCTTCCCTTGAACAATCCCGTCTAGTCCCATGAACTTGACGGTCAATATGAAATGAGTATCTCTATGTTGACGTCACTAGATCTAAATCTCTAGTCTGAACCCTCTCCACTCCCTCTGCTTGGGAACAAACCCAGGGCCTTGCACACCCCGAGAAACACATTCTCCCATCAAGCAACACCCCCAACCAGGCTGCTTCTCTTAGTCTCAAATTCACACATCCAACTGCCTTTTCCACTGGGCTTGCTAAGTGCCATCTCAAAGTCAACATGTCCAAAACGTGTTTCTCCTTCTTCCAAGTACTTCTCTCCTCCAGCGTTCCCCTCTGAGCTCACAGCAAACTGTTTGGGAACTCACATTGGAAAAGTTGCATGGCTCTTGATTTCTGGCCTTCATCACCTGCACTCACAGAAATTCTGTGAGTTTGACCTCCATCCTTTCCTCTCCGTTTTAGCTGATGCTTCCTCGGTCCACGCGCTAATGGTACCTACCTTGACTGGACAGTTGCCCCCTGACTGGTTTCCCTGCCTGATACTTGTCATCCCTAGCCCCCAACCAACTTCACACAGCAGTCTGAGTGACATTTAAAAACGTGAATCAATTCATGCCCTTTCCCTGCCTAAAACTCCTTAAAGATTTTCTTTTGATTCAAGTCCAGGCTCCATGTATGGTTGAACTTGCCTAATACTACAATGTCATCTCATACTTTACCCATTCTTCATTCATTCATCCCTTGTTAACTGTTCTCTAGCCACAGCTCTCTGCTTTCAGTTCCTCGGTGCCCTGGGCTCCCTCTGTTTACAAGACTCTCTCCCTGGCCTCTGGGAACTCTGTACATAGTATTCAGCAAATGAAGACAGTAGGTTGCCTTTTTTATTTTAATGTAAATAACAACATGGAAAGTGTGTCACTAATAAGTTGCCTAGCCATTTGTATCTATGACATCTAGATTAGATGCCCTTGCTATAGTAGACACAGGGGAGAGAAGGGAGTAGGAAGGATAAGATGATCATGTGAGGTAGACATGTATAGTCCAGTTGTTCAGAATTATGTATCTAGGAGGCTGGGTAACTGCCTGCTTTGGGGCACACAGGTAGAGAATAGCGAGTTTCTCTTAGGTAGGCTGCCCTATGTGCATTTTCCAGGTCCTGGTGTCTTTGCATAGACAACCTCGAGAGAAGGTTTGTGTGTCCGAGAGAATGGGTAGACATTTGGAAAGCCTGGCTCTTTTGTCCATCCAGGCAGCATCACAGATGGCTGTGAATTGGAGGCAGTGGACATCTTAACTATATCCAATTCTGCTTTGGTTGTCAAATATGGCCCAAGAGAACAGACTCGAACTCTCGTATCTGCACACACAGATAAGGTGGTGAATGTACTTAGGTATGGCAATTAATGAGCCACCATCTGCTAGCACATCACACTTTGAGTGGGACTTAACATGGTTATGGGTTTCTTTGAACATCTCCCCCCTCCTACCATATGTGCTTAAAGGATCCAAAAAGGAAACAGCTTAATCCAGGAATGTGAAGAAGAATGGTGACATTCTGTGGTGTGTCAGCAAGATGAGAAACTATCAGCCACCATCTATTTCAGGGTTTTTGTGGTATTTTGTGGCTTCAGGCATCTAGTCCGTGACAAAATGGCACTGTCAGGATGACTTACCACACGTGTGGGATACAGAAGAGCACTGTAGTGTGGGTGCTGCTTCTAAAATAGACCTTTGGGTTTGCCCTGGACTTAGTTGACACAGAAGAAAATATGTCTTCTCTTCCAAGGGCCTGAGATGGTGTTGACACCACATGGCTTACCCACTTCGGAGTGGAACCTTATGTCTCTGGACTAGATTGTCCTCTTGTCCTCTGTATCTCTGTGACATCACTTGTCCAAGCTGTCCCTCTTCATCAGTTCTTACATTTCTGTTCTCCTTCTCCACCAACCTAAAGCTTCCTGAGGGCATGCATAGGCCGTGTTTCCTTCATCCTGGCAGAATCCAGTGAGACCTAGCACCAAGACTTACTTGGGAAGTGCTTAATATATCTTGAGTTAAAATAAAATTGCTTCCAGAGAAAAACTTAGAGAAGATACCTCAAGTATTTTTAGAAACGACATATTGTAGATCAACAACATAATTGACTACATCCTTACATTAAGTACTGAAAAAAAAAAACGTGTGATATTACCAGGAAAAAGAAAGCTTCCTTTTATGAGAGTTGCTTGAGTGAGGGGGGCTTAATCCAAGTGTTCAAAATAAGAAAGGATGGTACTTGGAAATGTTGGCACTGTCACAAAAAGGTGAAAGTCTCTTAGAATATTTATGGCCAACCATGTTAGCTGTGCATTGATATGTCAATAAATCATTGTTGTAGCTCTGGGATACATGGAGGTAGTTTGTGTGTGTGTGTGTGTGTGTGTGTGTGTGTGTGTGTGTGTGTACCTTTTTATAAGGAAATGTCTGTGTAAAGAACTTCTTACTCTAACAATAAATATGATCAATGTCATATGGCACCCAGATATTATGGCAAATGTGTTTTTGTTTTCTAAATATTTAAACACTGCCAACTTATCAGTTGGAGTGTTTAACTGCTTTGGGAATACTTCACAGTAGCAAAGAAGGACTCTAGAGGCATAGAGGGGATTATTTTCTCTACTCTAAGGAGTGGGAAATGCAAGGTGAGAGAAAGAGACCTTGAGGAAGAAGCATCTGGCAACAGTGTCTGTGGTAACCACAGGAAAGGTGGCTCCTGAAATCTTGGGGACAAGGAGGGCACTGTCATGCCAATCCAGAGGTAGTGCTAGAGGCATGGGCATTGCTAGTGGGACAGACACAGAAGGATGGATATAAATGACACTGCAAAGGACAAAGCTTCGCCACTTGGAAAATTCTGAAATACCGCATTTAAGTGGCTTCCATGAATTGTCAGCAGGGGAGAAAGAGAGCTTGGGAGAGGCAGCTGCAACACGGGGAAATACAAGCTTAAGGTTTGGACATGCTGAGTTCAAGACAGTGAAATTCCCAGGTGGAATGCTTTCTAGATTCCTCTCTGTCACTTCAAGACCTGGCTTTTTTGTGAGGGGTGCACTGGGGTATTTGATCTGGAGATAGCAGCGACAAAATTTAGATGCATGAATGAAGCAAAGTTTGAAAATGTCGAGGTTCTAGCTCAGCTAGTGCTGAGCCATTCCTGTGTGCTGGATGTGCAATCCCTCATGATCTTGACCCTGGTCCAAGCTCGACGTCTTCATACCTTAACTGTATTCTGGCTCAGACTCCTAGTTCCAGCCCTCTGTAAGCACCCAGAGTGTAAAAGCAGCCATTAGAATAGTCTAACTAGATGACTTAAAGATGTGGAAAAATACTTGTTTTACAATGTCCATAAACACTGAAATTTCCAGATGTACTAGATGGACATAAAATCGAAGAGTTATAACCTGAATGCAATGCTAATATCTCGGATAGTATTTTCTTGGCAAAATTCAATCCATCCTCTGAGAACTGACTCCAATGTCTCTCTGCGGCCCGCCTGACTCCCCCTTCCACGAGCAGTTAGCCGTTTTACAGGTCCACATTCCTGCAACACTTTGTTTATATTTCTGCTCCAGTATTTACCTCTAGTTCTGGGCACGGGTCTTTTTCTTGCCACCAGACTGGAAACAGCGTGGAGATGGGAACCCTTTTCTCGTCTCTGTATCCCTCCCTTTCTAACAGCAGGGGTTGGTGGGTGATAACTCGTCACTGGAAATATCCAACGGAGGGATGTCGAAAACGTGGATGCAGCAAAGTACAGCTGCTGTAGCAAAGCCAGTATACACATCACATGTCACTTTTCTACGACGCCGCTAATGCAGCACCAGCAGAGAGAGCACTCTCATTACACACTGCTGGCCCGTATTTGTAATGTGTGACATTTTTTTATGAAATACTGTCAAAGGCAATCCATCATGGAGTAACCTTTAGATTATATGCTGGGCTTGATTTTAAACAGAGACGTAAATGAACCCCAAGGATGACGCTAGTTCCCAAGAAGGGTCTGATCAAAGAGTTCCATCCAGGGAAAGAAGACAGAACACTATGTTCTTTTAAGTCGCATTGTGTGACTGAAAAGGG
The DNA here is from genome assembly GCF_949786415.1 of Peromyscus eremicus. Lineage (NCBI taxonomy): Eukaryota > Metazoa > Chordata > Mammalia > Rodentia > Cricetidae > Peromyscus > Peromyscus eremicus. Next base: position 13,595,130 of record NC_081437.1, on the reverse strand, counting down.
TTTCTGCTGTCTTTCTCCACTCGGGGACAGGGTTAGTGTGATGATGGTCACATGACTATGAAATGTGGCGGAGTTTTTGTGTCTTGTAATACATCAGGAGGTGAGGATATGATAAAGACACACTAAAGGGCTGACAACGTTTGAGAGTCTCCAGATTTGTCGTAACTATCTTGAGAGACTTCTTTTCAATACAAAAAGACACAGGGCACCCTAAGTTAATTTCAGATACCAATTGGGCTCACAGTAAAAGGGACTCTGTATATCCGGAAAGATCTATGATCTTCCACATATTATAGAATATAAATAAAAGAAACTTTCTAGGTCCCATCATTTCTGTGTAAATCCTGGTAAGATGCCTCTGCCGGGTTTCCTGCTTCCTGTTAAAGGAAAGCTGATTGTGAGAAGAACACTAAAATTGTAATTCTTTGTCTTCCTTAATTAGACCCAGAGCTCACCACAGTTCTTGCTGAGGCTGTGAGAAAATCCAAGCAATAATTCACACTGGCAGGTCAGCAGAAACAGACACGGGGGTCTGATGTGACCAAGATTTGCTTAAGGGATCTGTGAATGGAATATCTCAGAAGAGGTACAAGCTCTTCCACAGGGAAAATATCCCCTGAAGATGTTGAGCATACGCAGCAATGAAAATGAATCTCAGTGGCTTCTCATTCTACCTTTACAGATGCCGTTCCATAGGAGGCAGATAAATCACCTTAATATCAATTGATGTGGGGGCACTAATTAATAAGTCCCATTAAATCACAGAGTGATGACATTTAGCATCTAATGAATGCCTCATAATCTCTTGAATCATTAATATTTCATAGCATCAGGACGTAAGGATAGCTATCCTGGGCTGGTGCAGCACGGTTTTCTGTCTCTGACATAGCCCCAAGGGCGTCGGTGGGACAGGGGTATTGCACCTTGCCATGCAGAGACGATACATATGCATCTTTCACTCTTAGTACATTAGTCCTAAGGATTCCTCTTTTAGAAAAACGAGAGCCTGCCTGCCGTTCTTGGAGTGAACATCTGTGACTCCAGAGAGCCCTGGAAAACACAAAGCCTCAGATGTTGACTGGTGTGGAGCCCTGGCTCGTTGTTGACCCTCGATGGCCACCAGAGAAACTTGCACAGTAGAAAATCATTACTTTGATTTATCACTGGGGGCTTGCTTTATTCAAAGGCAATAATCACTTGGCACAGCAGGTGCCACAGCAAAGGCCTTATTGATCCAGGAGGCCTTCAGTCACTCAGGTGTGGAGATAGCCCACGAAAAAGAAGTCCATCTCAGAGCAGGCAGAAATGAAGTGGGCAGGTATTATCTCTGACCGTGGTTCTGTGGCTCCAGAGACACTGGGTGTCTCTTCCCAAAAGAACTGGAGCAGAGAGGATGCTTCCAGGCTGCCATGAGCTGGTGAGAGGGGAAAGCCCATCTACAGAGAGAGCTAGCAGCCAAGGTCTCTGAGGCTGGATCAAGAAACGAGGTTCGTGGCTCTAGATCAAGATTCTAAAGAGTCAAAAACGCCCACGCTCAAGGAATTGGATGGGATTTGCTCCCGGGAGCAAAATGGAGACAGTGATCCAAATCAACTTGGACAAGAGGCAAGATCGAGCCTGATGTTGGTGGATGTCTCGTAAGGTCGTGGGAGGGACAGAGGACCGGGAGGCGGTCTGCGCAGGGATAGGCGCGGGGAGGCTTGGAATCCAAGGCAGGTATATAAAGGCAGAAGGAGCCAGGGACGCAAAGGGGCAGCGGGAGTGAGGCAAGAGCGTCTGGAAGAGTTGAAGAAAAGTAAGGGGAAAAGTAGGGACTGGGGAATAAGAGGAGAAAGGACGGGAGTGAGCTAAGCGAGGACCTAGAGCAGAGGTGAAGGAAGGGAGAAGGGTCTGGAGAGAGGTAGGGGGACAGACCGCGGGAGCTGGAAGCAGGGAGAGGGACGAGGGGCGGAAGCGGCTGGGGGTGGGGTGGGGGGCGGTGGAGTGCGGGGAGCCGGCTAAGGGGGAGGGCGCAGGGCCGGGCGGGAGGAGGCTCCCGCGGGGGAGTGAGGCGGGCGGGCGGGCGGGCGGGCGGCCGTGGGAGGGGAGTGCGGGGCAGGTGGCGGGGAGGGAGGGCGCGCGGCGGAGCGCCGAGGCCAAGTGCATTGTGTCTGGCGGCGGCGGCGAGCCCACCGGCGGCTGCGGCGAGCCGGGAAGCCATGGAGCCGCGGGCGCTCGTCACGGCGCTCAGCCTCGGCCTCAGCCTTTGCTCCCTGGGGCTGCTCGTCACGGCCATCTTCACCGATCACTGGTACGAGACCGACCCCCGGCGCCACAAGGAGAGCTGCGAGCGCAGCCGCGCGGGCGCCGACCCCCCGGATCAGAAGAACCGCCTGATGCCCCTGTCGCACCTGCCGCTGCGGGACTCGCCTCCCCTGGGACGACGATTGCTCCCCGGCGGCCCCGGGCGCGCAGACCCGGAGTCCTGGCGCTCGCTGCTGGGGCTCGGAGGGTTGGACGCCGAGTGTGGCCGGCCGCTGTTCGCCACCTACTCGGGCCTCTGGAGGAAGTGCTACTTCCTGGGCATCGACCGGGACATCGACACCCTCATCCTGAAAGGTGAGCGGCGGGGCGCACCCCGCGTCCCCGGCGTCCGCGCCAGGAGCGCAGCCCGGGCTTCCCAGCGGCGCGCGGGTCCCCGCGGTCGCCTCTCCAGTCGCCGCGCTCCGCTGCCCCGCGCATTTTTCGCCCTTCCTGGCTGCCTCCCCTGCCGTCCTTCCCCAGCTACTCTCTCTCCTCTTCTCTCTCGCTGCCCTTCGCTCCTTCATCCTGCCTTTCTTTTACCATTCCCTGGACTCCGCTTTACCCCTTACCGCTGTCTCTTTCTCTCCCCTCCGGTCCTTCTCTGCCTGGGCACCTGGCTGACTTAGGATGTATGTGTGGATTTTCTTGCCGCTGTTCCCAGGGAGGGTGACAGGCACAAAGACTGATTTTTCTCAACTAGGTTCCTTTCCTCAAGTTGCGTTTTCCTTTGAGACATGCCCTCTGGAAGAGACGAGGTGCAAACCCAGAATGGGGGGTTGAGGGGCGGGGAGGGCTTAGTCATGGGCCGTGCTGGTGTTGGTTGGTACTGCAATAAATTGAAGTGGGCACCTCATCCTGGAGGGCTCATGGGGAGCGAAGACGGTCTGCCCTCCGAACACCCCAAGTTCCGGGGGCTGTTTGGATTGGACTTTACATACCATAATTCACTGGTGAAGGCAGCTAAGACACCTGCTTTTTTCATTATTCAACCTCCCTCACGACCCCACCCTCCTCAGGGTCTGGGCAGCAGCTGAGGAGTGCCAAGGGCCAAGTCCTTGAAAGTAGTCTTGGGTACAGAGACTGCATGTCACACTCTTAAGACTGTGACATGACACTTTGTAGGGCTGTCTGTATTGTTTTGTTGTTAGACATTGGGTTGTATAGCATCACTTTGCTCCTCTGGAATCTTTGCAACACCTAGCTTGTCTATATAATTAGATAGTTTAAGTCTTTTTTTTTAATCCTATGCATGTAAAATAAAAATCAATATGAGAATCCTCTTTTGTGGAGCTCCCTTTAATTTCTAGCTCCAATCTGAACAGAATTTTTATCTCCCGAAAGAAAAATTAATAAACTTCTTTTCCTTGGACTCACTGCTCCCAAAAGGAAGTCAGAAATCAGTCCATCTTTAAAAATTTAGAGGCAAGTGAACAGATGTACATTGAATCACAGCTTGCCACGGAACTACGTAGAAAGGAGGGGGTTAATAATGTGCTGGCCTTCCCCATCTTGTTGGTTGACATAGGCTTCATTTCTCAAACATGTCAATTTCCTCCTTCCCATGGCTAGCCCAGCTGGGGACTGCCATCCAAATCTGTCTGTACATGGAAGGACTCCAGCAATTTTGGGGGGGGGGGTGATTCGATACAGTAATCTTCCTTTGAGAAGTCAACCTTTCTCTTTTCTGTTCCAACTTGCATCCGAATCTGATTTCTCCTCATGAAGACACTGCATAATTAATCCTGATAGGAGCGTCGTACCCGAACAGGCTGCCAAAGCTGCTTGTGAAGGCTCAGTTATGGGATGCTCATTTAGGCAAAGGCAATTTTGAAAGTTAAGCTGCGGTAGTCTGTCTTTGGAAATGGCAGAATTGCATTTTCCATGTACTCTCTGTGCCTGGAGTATTTCACTGCATGCAATTTGGATAGAGTGTAGTGTCTGAAACAGCAGGGCCGAGTCTAGCCCACAGCGGGAGAACTCCCATGGGGACGCTCCAGGATACTTGTGGAAATATGCTGGCTAGCTGAGGTATTCAGCTCCTAGAGTGTGCAAAATCAAATGATCTTAGAAGTGGAAGAATGTTGTTAGAGGTCAGCGGATCCAATCTTCCAACCCACTGTTCTAACCCTTCTACAGTTTCTGACAGATGGCTGCCCAGTACAGTACCACCACAGCAGAACTCACATACTGATTAAATGAATTAGATTGTTCTGGCCATGAATGCATCTTCTAGATGAGAGAAAAAAAATGACCTCACATTTATGCTATTGATCGTTTGTTAGCTAAACCTTTGTGGTGAACACTGGGGCTTTCTGGCCAGTTAGAAAATATGGAGTCCCCACTGGGCCTGTCACTAAATCCCCGGGGTATTTTCTCTCACAATTGTCCAAACTTATTTGGCCTTTGGTTTTGTTGTCTCTGTCTATGAGCTGACTGTTCTTTGGAGAATTTGCTGGATCTGAGTTGTATCATTGTTATTATAATCACAATGTAAATTTAGATTCCTGGGAAGCTAGTGAGCTGGTAGTGTTAGGGAATGAGGAGCTTGGAGCAAAGGGTGACACTACCTTTGCCGGATCATAATTTGCTGTTGGGGGGTGGCCGGAAGTGCCTTTGGTACTTTCAACAATATTTTGCTACTAATCCACATTAGGCTGGCTGAGTAACTCTTTGGGGGAGGGGGGTGTCTCAGTTTCACCTCTGGGAAATGAAGGGACACACAAGTTTCATTAAAATTCGGATTCTGTGAATAATCTGAGGAAGGGAAATCATACATATTTACCTGTCTCGAGCAGATGGTTCGAGCATCCGTATTAGGTAAACACTGTTACTGTGTTTTGGCACCCAACATCAAGTGGCTGTGGTGTGAGTTTCCTAAATGAGCACAAGACACTGGAAATTGTCGTCACATGTAGCTAAAACATTTCTCTAACCAGAGGCTCAGGGTTTGCTCCTGACTTTTCTCTCTGAATGACCTGATGAGTCTTAGAATTGTTTGTGAAGTTTTGATTATTAATGAGTTGACTCAGATAGGAGACTAGGCAGAGGTCAGAATGGGGGGTGGGGGGCTACGAACTTTCTGGTGTGCTCAGTGAACTCCTGAGACAAAAATAAGTTAAGCTTTTAACCTGTGGACACAGAGGACAGAGGTAGAATGTAGGTGAAGGGTCCAGAGAGGGCAACATAGAAAACATTTTCTTTCCAGAAATATTAGTAAGCCCAGGAGACCCTATAAGTGTTTCTGAGGTATAAGAGTTAGAAACATACAATGAGAGATTAGTTAGAGTCAGTATGTGTAGACTCTATAGTATTAATCTACCCAAGAGGAATTATGCAAACAGAAAAGCATCCATCTCAATGATACAGAGATTTGGGAGAATAATCAAATTGTGTTTTTTGTCCCCTTTTATGATTCTAGTTCACATTTACCTAGCCTTTTCTTTAGAAGGTTTAGGTTGGACCTCCGAGCAGAACCTTCAGTAAGAATGGTTGTTTTTTTTCCTCCTTCCTTCCTTCTTTCTTTTCTTTTGGATATGAGGTCACCTATATCCCAGGTTGACCACCAACTCACTAAGTTGCAGACAATGACCTTGAACTTCTGCCTTGAATCTTTCTGGCATTACAGATGTGCACCTGCTTTATGGAATACCTGGGATCAAGTCCAGGGCATGCTAGGCAAATACTCTACTAAGGAAACTCCATTCCCAGCCTGAGGTCAAGTTATTGATAAGCCTTTTAAGGACCAAGGCTGTATCCCTGTGCTGATTTCCAGGCCAACCGTGAGCTATTCCCCAGGGGTTTAAACACTGTTTCTCATACCTCAAGTTCTCCCTGTCTGAACCAGTCTCTCCAGCACAACTGTCTTGCTCAGTTGGTAGGCTGGTCAGTCTTTTATTGCTGTGACAAAATTCCCGGTCAAAACAACTTACTGAATGGGGAATTTATTTCAACGTCTAATTTCTGCCCATGGTTGGCTAGTTCTACTGTGTTTAGTGATGTGGGGAAGCAGAAACACCAGGGTGTAAAGGTATTCCCCTCACGGTGGCCAAGAAGCAGAGAGTTTATCTGGGGTAAGGGTACAGTTTTTCAAAGCACACAAGAGTTTACCCTAGTTGACCTAATTTCTCTAACCTCCTGGTTTCCACTTTCTCAAAATAACACCATCAAGTCATGAATCCATCAGTGACCCCATCAACTCCGCAGAAGTGCATCTCTGAACATTGTATTAAGTCTGTGGATTTATTTTAAGGGGAATGGGATTCATGTTCAGATTGTAAGGCCGGGATAACACGAAATCTTATCAAATGCCTTAAAAATAGTTTACACTGTATTCCTTTAATTTACTTTCCAATTCAATTAAAAATATATCAAAAGCTTATTTTTGGAAGGTAATACTAGAAGATTTGGCAACCCACTGAAGGTTCTTTTGTGTCTCATGCTAAGCTATTTTTGCTTGCGTGTTTTTGTGGTTTCTGGCTTTTTGTTTTTCAAAGATCATTTTATGTATCTGGGTGCTTTGTCTACACACATGGTACACGCATTTGTCTGTGTACCATGTGCATGCCAGTGGGAGCCAGTAGAGGCATTTAGACCCCTTGGAACTGGAGTTACTGATGAACGTGAGCCATCATATGGGTGTTGGAACTGAACCCTGATCCTCTGGAAGAGCCACCAGTGCTCTTAAATATTGAGCCACCTCTCCAGCTGGTCATTGCTTTTTTGGCTCCAAGAAAGCTTTCCTGGTCAAAGGACTAGCTCTGAGAATATGCAAATAAGTCACTTCGGCCTAATCAGATGAGAAGTGTGGAACAGTTAAGCAAACCAAGTAGGCACTTGAACAGAACGGACTTAATGCTCTGGGCTTCGGGCCCTTCTGTATAAAAAAAAAAAAAATTAAAAAAAAAAATCAAAACAAGGTTAGGCCAGTGGACTTGGCATGGTTTATGCAAGGTCTCGGAAAACAGAAAGCGACCTGAAGACAGATTCTTCACTCATTTGGTTATCATCCGTTTGTTTACTCAATAGATGGTGAAGTGTCAGGCATCGATTGTGTGGACGTCGAAGATGCACTGAGGGCCGAACAAAATGGACAAATCCCTGCCTTCTTAAGGAGACATTTCAAGGAGCAGAGTTTGTATTTTCTAGTGGATTACACAGTAGCTACTCTTAGTAGGTTGTGGAAGATTGCCTGACGAGAGTGGAGAGCACTTTGGGAGAGCTGATAGCGCCAGTGAGGAAATGACAGAAAATACAGGGCTGTGTCACAGAGTGTGGAGCTCTATGGGGAACTCTCTGACATCCTGTCCAAGAGCCATAGTGAGCTAGAAAGGCAGACGGGAGGGGGGTCCTTTGGAAATGTGACATGTGCTTTCTTTCTGTGCCTGGGAGCATTTACTTCAATAAATACATAGTGATGAGACCTGTGAATACGTTGTGTGGAACTTTGGAGAAATCAGTTTTGAATTGGAAATGGTCACTGGACTCTATGGGAAGTTCTAGCTGTCGTATTAGCTTTAACTTAAATATTTTTCTTTTCATTAAGAATTTTCACTAAGAACAATTAATGTTACTTTTCAAATAGATGCACTTTGTACATATAAATCAGATTTCAACATCACGCTCTGCCCACGCTAAACAAAAGGAAATTTAAAGTAGTATTTTGCTGTTACAAAATTAAAAATGACAGGATTTCAGAGATGGGGAGATTACAATTCTGTGTTTGTCACGTTAACTCGTGAAAAATCGATGGGGATTGAATCGAGACTTGAAGTAGAAATATGTCCTAATGGTCTTTGAAGTCGTCTAATGAGATAAACAGAGATATCAAAGTGGTACATAAATACGTTGTCATTTTGCTCTCTGTATGAAAAGGAGAGGGAGAGAAGGCTCTGGAAAGAATTTACTAGGCCTTCCCTGCTAATGATTTATCTGCTCCCCCTGTTGCTTATTCTCCACAAAATTAATAGTCTGCACAGGACCCACCAAGTTCTACCTGACGCAGAAATAGATGGATGATTTTCTTCAGCTCATTTGTAGACCAATGTATCGTTCGCGTGGGAATAATTATCTGCCAAGGGCAGAGCCACCTAGGGAAGCCGAGTGGCCAACATTCTTTCCTCTTCTTGGCCCAGGAGGGCACAGATTGCTTGCAGACCTCGCCTTAGACCATGCTGGTGAGGGTATTGCTCAGTTTTAGGGAATCACTGGTTGTGATGAAGAGTGTTCAAGAACATCTGCTGCTCTTCCAGAGGACCCAAGATCCTTTCCCACTACCCATGCAGGGCTGCTTACAACCGTGTGTATCTCCAGCTCCAGGGGAGCCAATGTCCTCTTTTGGCTTCAGCAAGCACCAACACACATGTGACGCGTGCGTGCGTGCGTGCGTGCGTGCGTGCGTGCGTGCATGTGTGTGTGTGTGTGTGTGTGTGTGTGTGTAAAACTCCAGTTTCAGGGAATCCAACACCCTCTGGCCTCTGAAGGCACCTGTACTCAATGAATACGCTGCACATAAACTCTTACACACACATCTTAAAAAGACTTCCTTTATATCTCTCGACAAGTGGTGCCTGAGATGTTTTTGAGCATGCACTCTGATGCTTACCTAAACATAATTTTTCTTATTCATTTAAAATCGTGTGCAGGGGCTGCATTAGTACGTGCATCATAAAGCAAAGACAAAAGCAAATTTTAAGGGGGGAATTCATATTAAAATGGTATAAATAGAAATTTTGCATGGGCACCCCAATGCCTCCCCACAAACACACTTCAAAAATGGCTCCTCTTGGCGCTCATTAGTAACAGCTACTCCTCTCTTCTGGCCAGAGGGAGGAGAGGTTTGCTTATCATGGCTGAAATTTATGCGTGCTCTCCCAGGATTCTGTTACACCACACACATTTATCTTGCGCCGAGGATGGAAGATGCATTTTATTTCCACATCAGTTCTGACGTTAGGCACAGTATTAAATGAGCCCTTTTGATTAAACAACTGCTACTTCATCCCGCACAACTTTTAATGACTAGATTTGTAGGTTCGTCTTGTCCCACGATGTGTGGAGGCTGAGCATGCCCGACTATGATACTCTGTTTCAACACACATCTGTCACCAACACTCAGGAAGGTTATCTGGAACAAGAATTAAATTCTTGCTACCCTGTCAGCAAAAGAAGCGACTTGCTTTCATTCTTGCTTGTTCACACACAGGAAATATCTTTGAAAAGTCATTCCCATACATAAGAGTCGGGGGTGCTTTAAGTGGTTTGTGATCAAAATTTCCAGAACCATTGACATATTTTCATTCACGATGTCCGGTGGATAAAATTTAGCAATGGCCTTGAGGGTGAAAAAATGGAAGCTTTTTTTTTTTTTTTTTTTTTTTTTTGCTGTGTCATAGAAAGTTCACATCCAATTATACCCGACTTGTTGTGATTTTCCTTTTCCCCCTTAGCTACTGATTTTTCTTCTTTAGTGCTTGAAAAGAGCCCTCCAACCCCATCAGGCAGACGGCTCGTAATTGCCAGTGTTCTTGATTGCTGTACAACATAAGCTTTGGTTGGAGGAGCATCTGGAGTCACAAAGACTCCCTGTGTCACTTTTAATCATGAGGTCCTGAGGAGTGGGAATGTTGATGGGATGGAGGCAGGTCTCCGAGTTTTCCCAACAGGACCGAGAACAGCCCCCATTCCATCGTGGTGAACATGATGCCCTGGACTCCTGCTTATCAGCCTGTAATGACTGAATGTCAGATTCTCATCGCAGATTGTTAATACTGGGACCTCTGCCAAGCAAGCTGTCTCCTCGGATCGTCTGTGCCCCTCTTCCCTGAGCTCACCTGTCTTTTGTCTGTCTCATCTTCCAGAGAAAGTCCCCTGTCTTTCGATTCGTCTGATGTATGTGAACATCTTTGGTCTGTTTTCTTGGACGGTTTGCTGATTTCAAAGAATAAAAGTCATCAGATATCATTGGATCATCTTCTCCATATCTCACCCGCTTCCAATAGCAACCTGTGGGATGGGAGGGGAAAATTGAAAAAACAAAACAAAACAAAACAACAAAAAACCCACTGAAAGATTGGCAGATAATACACACAGCAAATATGTCTCCTTTGAAGCAAAACATTAGCTCATTATTTTGATGACAAAGATAAAGTCCATTTTAACCATGTAGATCTGCCTTAGGCTTTAAGATAGTTGGTCTTATGCGTGTGTGTGTGTGTGTGTGTGTGTGTGTGTGTGTGTGTGTGTGTGTGTGTAAGAGTTTATGTACACCATGTGCATTAGTACAGGTGCCTTTGGAGGCCAGAGGGTGTTGGAGCCCCTGAACCTGGAGTTACAGGAGTTTGTGAACCACTTAATGTGGTGTGCTGGGAACTGAGCCTGGGTCCTCTCCAAGAGCACTCAATGCCCTTAACCACTGAGCCATCATCCCTACAGCCCCAGTTACTATCTTTAAAAAAAACAAAACACCAAGTATTGATACTATCTATGGCTGTGCATAGCTTTTGGTAAAGAGTCTGAAAAAATCAAAATAAAGGCACTGTGACCAGAGAACAGATTTTATCTTCCAAACCTAGTAAAATTTATATCGTTTGTTTGTTGACTTGCTCACATGGGTTTCCCTGTGGTTAAAAGTGATTGCGGTAATTAATCTGCTTTATTGCAAGTTTTAACTAAAAGGATGTAACTGAACTTCTTGGAGTGTGGGGAGGCAGACAGAGTTTGTTCGCAGCAGCGGGGTACCAGAAAGCAACATGATGCCTTGGTCTTTCCTTCAACTGAGCCAGATGAGTTGACAAAGACCTAGCAATCACGTCATGGGGGGGACACCCATCAGGGAATGCACCAGCAGTGGGAAGGGAGAAGCATAGGGTCTGGTTTTTTTTTTTTTTTTTTTTTTTTTTCCTTCTCCTTTCTTGAATTACCAAGGACACAGTGAATTACTTACTGGGTGTTCCTCAGAGTTTGAATTTCTTAAAAATATTTTGTTCATAGGTTAAAAATAATATTAATCAACTCTCTTTCCCCTTCAGAATCTTAAGGATTTCTGTGCCCCTTGATTCCTCCAAGATTTCTGACATAGCTCATCTGGAAAAGAGATTCCAGAAATTCTTGAAGTGGGAAATTGTGAGATGATTCTAGAAGGCTTGATTGTCTCTGTAACAGGACGCTCACCTGCAAATCAGCCATGATGCTTGCACCCGCCTGGCGTACTTAAGATATATCTGTAGCCATCTCGGGACAAGTTGGGAAGGAAATCGGGGGTGGGGGGGTGGGGGGTGGTTGGGGGCTCTACTTGGCTGGAACCTAATTTCACTGCATTTTAAAGAATTTTTAATCCAGTGTGGGAGATGTGTTTGCCTCATTCAAGAGTCAATATGTATTACTGTTAGAAAAAAAACCTATTTCAAAAAATAAGTGGTTTCTTAGTTTAAAAAAAAAAATGAAGTTCTGTAGGTCCCGTGCTAACAGAGTTGCCGTCTTTATCATGTCCATACCAGTGGAGAAGGGCCTGTGAGTTGTGGTTAATTTGTAGTATAAAACTGCTTGCTGGGCGGCGGTGGTGCACACCTTTAATCCCAGCACTCAGGAAGCACAGCCAGGCGAAACTCCGAGTTCGAGGTCAGCCTGGTCTACAGAGCGAGATCCAGGACAGGCTCCAAAGCTACACAGAGAAACTTGGTCTCAAAAAACTAAAAAACAAAACAAAACAAAACAAAAACAACAACAACCAACCAAACAAACAAACAAAAAACCCCAAAAAACCTTGCTTACAGTAGTACTTTAGATTATAGAGTCTGAGCATTGTGGCAAATACTATTCATGAAGTTATTCTTGAGAAAAAACAAAACTGATCACTTATCGTATGATTGAGAAGTTATGGAATGGGTCATCAGAGCAACGGTTTGACCCAAGATAAATTTCCAGGGGATGGGGACCAGAAATCCTGATGGCCTATTGGCGTAGTCCGTGCTACATGGAACATAGCATTTGAGCTGGGCAACTGGTTAACTAGGAACTGCCTATTGGAGCTCATTTGGTATGGAGCATCCGGCATTGTAGAGAAGGTTTGCTTGGCGTTGGGACAGTGGAAGTAGTGGATGAAGAGAGCTCCAGCTCTCGAGTGCTGGAAAAATAAAGAAGATGGGTGAATGGAAGGGAGGAAAAGCGGCAGCCATTGTTAACATGAAGGGTTCTAGAGAACACTGCGTTCTTCCGGGTGCTGGAAGCAAAAGACACAAGGTTCCCACTCACCCCTGAGCAGTTGACAGGTGGGATCTAGCGGGATGTGTGCTGCAGGAGTATGGAAGTTGGGTTGTATTGCCTTCTTAGGGGGTAGGGATCTCTCTATCTCTGTGTGTGTCTCTCTCTCTCTTTCTCTGTATCTCTCTTCCTGCCTACTCTGTTTTCCTCACTCCCGGCCCCTCTCTTCCCTCCCCCTCCCCCTTCCGAAAGAAACTCAAATTGGGAGGAGGTAGATATGAAATACAGGTGGACTCAAAGATCCGTAGAGTTGAAAGAAACGTCAAGCCCTGACCACCCCATGTTGTACTGCAAGTCTCTGTCAGTCAGTTGCAGTACCTCTGACTCCCCGCCCCTTCCTCTCCCACAGCTTGTTAGCTGAGTGTCGTCTGTGCGCTAGGCATATGTCATCAGCCTAATCCTGAATTGGTTTTAAGTTAGAAGCAGACAGCATCGTTTGGAAGGAGAAGGCCCTTTGATTTTTTATGCCGAGGAGCTTAGCCCACTCTCCTTTCCGGGGGTGGAGGTTGTGTGTTGGGGGGAGAGTTGAGGGCTACAGTGGTGTGGGTGTTTCAGTCCTTGGAAGTCGTCCCTCGGTGGGTGCCAGTGCTGATTTGGAGAAGTGGCAGCTGTATAAATAACTCATCACCTGTTGGTCCTCTGAACGGGTCCCCAAACACCTGATGTGGAGACATTCAAAAGGAAATGACAGCAGGAACCACAGAAGGGCACAATGGTGCACGTCCTCCAAATGTGACCGTTACTGGAGTGAATTTGTCTGATGGGCATCGAGCGGAGTAGTCCCTGCTCTCCTAGGCATGCGCACAGACGCGTGTGTAGTGGTCTTTTGGTTATGCTGTGGAGGAAAATGGGTACTTTGTACGAATAGGCCCCAGAGTTTCATTATGGAAGTTTGTGGCAGGGGTGTGTTTTAAAGGATGTGTTTCTGTGTAAACTGCCACGTGACTCTGCTGTGAGCATCCTTCTAGTCTCATTTGCAAGTTAAATCGACAGGCCCATCCTCCCCCCAATATTCTTCCATATATATGTAGTGGGTGGTTGTGCCATGCCCTGAAGGACCACCCCTAGTGAGGCAGCAGCTAGCTGCTAGGGACCTGCTCCTTGGGCGTGGCCGCCAGGGACCCTTCAGACCTGGGATGCCTGTGTGCACTCTCTCTACCTCGTGGATTTTGGATGCTGAGACTGACTAGGGCAGAGCTCGCTAGAGAACAGCTTGGACCTTGCCTCACCCTTCCAGGATCCTGCTACAGTCCCTTATTCCTGTCTTGTGAGTTAACCCCCAAATACATTTCTTTGATCATTAAGCTGATTCCGTGGATTGATAGCGATTAAATCGCATTATATATGTAGTTTTTTTCTGGTGGTGTTTTTATATCCAAAAGGGTCAGCTACAGCAGCATTTCTGATGAAGTATGACACATTATAATTTGGGTTGTGGGTGTAATTTTTTTTTTCAAAAAAGGAAGTTAATACAGTACTTGATAAACATTTATGCACTCCTCTGGGTAGGTTTATTGGTTAGGAATCTTTTCGTGTCAAATAACAGAATATCAAAATAAAAATGGCTTAACCTGAAAGGGAAAAGCATTACCTTGCATATAGTCTGGAGGAATTCTGCATCCCAGATAGTTAATTACAGAGGTTAGGTGCTGGAAGGCTTTAGCGGCTCCGACAATGGCAGCTTCGCCTCCAGCCTGGTTTAGCCTCCAGCCTGGTTTCTTCCTGGACACAGCAGTTCTGAGTCACTTCCTCACTTGGTGACAGTTTGGCAGGTAGACACTAGGAGAGGCCCTACCCACTTCTTGACCCACTTCTTCTAAAACGTTCAGTAGACTTCCCACAAGTCTCACTGCGCAGAATTATGTCACGTGGCCATTTCTAAGCCAACCCCCGACAAGAGATGACTAATTCTCATAGACTAATCAAGCTCTACCTCCTGGGTTGAGAGGTGTGACTCTTCTCTGGAAGCTCGTGGTTACCTGGTTTGTTCAAAGTTAGCCAAGGACATGTATACATGAATGTGGAGCGTGCCACAGTGGGGTCATCCAAGTGGAAGAACTCAGATTATTTTAACCAGCTCTTCTGGTTTACCACTTCCTCCACACTCGGCCCCTGTGAAGGCCCTGCATTTTCTTTTCTGAAAATGACGTGTCTTTTTTTTTTAACCTCCCTTAATCTACAATGATCCACAGGTTGTACAGTTGTTTCTAACAGGCTTACTTAAAATTGTACTTTTAAAATGCGATACAAAATGGTCAAAGTCGTGCGATTTCGGAGTTGAAAGTGTCCTCTAAGATTCGTCGGTGCAGTTGTTAAAATCTGATATACATTAGATTGGTGTGGTCCATATTAAGACATTCCCCAAATATGTAGCCTTTGTCTCCCCTCCCTTTCCTAGTAGGTGGAAGTCCGGCAGCCAGAGGAGCCTTGTGGAGATTGCTATTCAGAACATGCACACCTCCTCACAGGCCAGTTCCTCTGATAAACCTGTTCAAGCCGCACCACGGCTTGTTTTAATTGCTTGATTCCGAGGAAAACAGCGTAATGATGATATATTTCACTCCCAGCTCCTGACTAGTTCCAAGTGACCATCGCGCCAACCTTCAAACAGTCCTCTAGTGCTTTTGCAGAGGAAATCAACAAGGTCCCCTCTGTGACTGCTGCTGCCTGTGTCCTTGCACGTCGATGGAGGCACAGACCCCAAATCCGAAGAACTAACCCATTCCAATTTAGAGATGCCAGCTGCTTTTGGAATGACACACGGAGAAGGGCAGCTGAGGAAACCATTTCTCAGTAGCAGTGTCTGCTGCTCTGTTTGGAGGAGAGGGGATGGAGAGAAGGTGAGCCCCTGTCATCTCAGCTGGAATGTTCAAGTCACACCGCTGCCCTGAACTCTGTGTCTCCTGATGGAATTGCCATGCTCCTCTGCACCTCTCCTGGGGCACCGGGAGCTCAGAGCAGGAATGACAAAGCGAAGTGAAGTGCCACAGATGGGCTGAGCTAGCAGGGCTTTTTAGCGCCCAAGCCTGAGAAGATGCTGGAAAGCCGCGAGGTGTGTGGGTGGACACATATTTGGACCGCCGGATGGCATGCCAACTTGTAGGTTCAAAACACACACACACACACACACACACACACACACACACACACACACACACACGGAGACACAGAGAGAGACAGACAGAGAGAAACAGAGAGAGAATATGGATATGCGTACAGGGGAAAAGAAGAGAAAGGCTGTAGGAAGACCAGGAGAGCAGACAGGAGGACCAAGTGTTTGCTGAGTCTCCGGGAAGCCATCTCTAAAGGACCTTACTTCCTGAACATTAAAATCAGTCAGCATTTTAAAATGCAACCTCGTCACATCAATCCTTCCACTAGAAGACTCTGAGGAGTTCTCCCTAAGTTTAAACAGATTATTTCCCAAGAAACCGGCCACTCCACTCATAGACTCATAAACAGTAACTTGTATCTGTCCACAGCAGCGTTCTTCCTAACAGCCAAGGGTGGGAACAACCCAAATGCCCGTCACCAGAGACAGAAATGTGATGTGCCCATATAATGGACCATTATTCGGAGGTTAAAGGGAGGTGGGGAATGAAATACTGTCACATGCTGCAACATTACGGACTTTGTAAACTTTATGCTCCGTGAACAAAGCCAAGGATATGAGGCCATGCACTGTAGGGATCCTAATAACCAGAAGAGGCAAGCCTAGAGAGACAGAAAACAGGGAGGAGAAGTGATTGCTTAGTGGGTGTGGAATTTTCTTTGGGGTTTATGAAAATGTTCTAGGAATAGTGGGAGGTTGCACAATGTACTGTCAGGAAATTGCACAATTTAAAATGGTGAATGACAGCATCAAGATCCTCCAAAATTGATGACTGCCCACAGCTACAAGTTTGAACTTCTTATGAGGTCATGCATAAGCTTTTAACCATGAGGTTCCAGCTACCTTTCTCCGGGACCAGCACTTCGCCATAAAAAACCAGGTTCAGGCTACCCTAGAATTTTCTGTCCCCTCTCACATGCTGTGGTAGTTTCAATGTAATTGGCCCCCATAAGCTCATTGGGAATGACTCTATTGGGAGATGTGGCTTGATTGGTGTAGGTGTGGGCTTGTTGGAGGAAGTGTGTCACTGTGGAGGTGGGCTTTGAGGTTTCATATATATATATATATATATATATATACACATGCTCAAGCCACGTCCAGTATCTCAGTTCACTTCCTGTTGCCTTTGGATCAAGACGTAGAATTCTCAGCTCCTTTTCTGGCATCATTCTGTCTACGCACCATCACACCCCCAGCTGCCATGTTCCCTGTCGTGATGATAAGGGACTAAACTTCTGAAACTGCAAGCCGCCACCTCAATTAAAATGTTTTCCTTTAGTAGAGTTGCCGTGGTCGTGGTGTCTCTTCACATCAATAGAAACCTTGACCAGGTGATATGCTCTTTCACCTTTTTATAGCCTGTTCTGCCTGAAATCCCATTCTATCCTTTCCACATAGGACATGGCTGCCTTTTCCTTGAAATTCAAGTGCCCTTATATTTTCTCGACTCTATGCTCAGCTCTGCTTTCATTCTTTGCAGAGTAAACTTGAGCTTTTATTAATAAATTTAATTCTTTGGCAGCTTCATATCTGCATATGATGCTAGTTACTGCCCTCCAAACTTTCTCTCCCGTCCCTCCCGGTCCCTCTCCTTCCTTCCAAATTTCTTTCCTTGTTCAGTACTCCTTCTTTTGCCCGGTGTCCCACAGAGTCTAACTGGGGCCATCTGTGTGACCATAGGTTTGAAACTATCTATTAGAGCCTGGTGGGCTCACACCGGATGCTATGCTCCCTGCTCTCCCAGAATCTGCTGGTTGCCAGGAGATCAGTAATGACTGATAGGCCCCAGGATCCCCTGCCCAATCTGTAGCTGGCTGTTAGGAGGATTCGTGTGAGGCCAGTGACATCAACACAGTGGCTGTGAGTTTATGGTTACTGTGGCTGTGGAGGACATTCTCCAAGACATCTCCCTATACTCTGGTTGGTTCTTAGGAACCTTGGGAGGGTGTTTAAATGTCCTGTTTAGAGCAGAGCCCTCAGCCATGCTTCATTCTTGGCATCTTCTGAAGCCAGGGGTCTCTGCATTCACTTCTGCTCACTACAGTGAGAGGCCTCTCTGATTAAAGTTTAGAATAGCCTTTGTCTGTAGAAAGCAGATCAATGCTATGTAAACCCAGTTCCCCTTCCCGGAGGCCTTATGGGTTTTCATCCAGGTTTGCAATACTAGATAATGGTTCCCCCTTTGGGAAGCAGGCATCAAATCCAGTCAAGGAACACTTGGTTACCTCCATGATGGTTGTGACACTATTGCATCAATGGGCACATTTTACCTAGAAGGCTGGAATTGTCGTTCATAGAATTCACAGCCAGGTAAGACAGTTGATGCCTTTATCCACCAGCATCCTGCAGAGCATCACTGGGCCCTCACCATTAGAGAGGAAGCTTCCAGCTTAGTTCCAGCTTAGTTTTTCCGTACCTTGAATCTAACCTGTCTAGTAATGTCTTCAGCAATAGGGTCTTACCAACACGTTCTGGTGGGTAACCAAGAGGAGTGATATGTACCTGTATTGTTTTGGGGGCCTCTGAGTTCTTGTTGACAAACAATTCCTACAGAGGTATCTGATACCAGGCCCTGGGGGGGGGTGTTTGGTGATCCATTACTTCTAGGACTAGCAGTGTCTATCCTTGTAGCGTATCTACAGGTTATCATACAGTAGAGTGATTTATTATATACTCACTTCATTTTAATCACTATTCCTTTTTCCCTCATCCCTGTACCTACATCCCTCTCCTTGTTTGAACTAGTACACCAGAATGAATTGTTTTACAGTATTCTACTTTTACCCACAATTTTGCTATCCAAAGTTCAATTGTGGTCCAAAATTATTAAAATGGAAAGTTCTAGAAATAAATATTTCCTAAGTTTAATTGAGCAGCATTCTGAGTGACATGATGAAATCTTGTACCCCTTGCTCTGCGATGCTTGTGAATTGAGAATCTTTCCCTTGATCAATGTAACCTCATAGTATATGCTACTGGCCTTCTGGCTAACTAGCAACCTCTGTATTATCAAGCCGGTCCTAATATCTCCGTACCCATGTTCAGGTGATCCTTATTTCATGTAATAATACCTCAAAGTCCAAAAATGGTGGTGCTGCCACTTTTATTATAGTATACTATGATTATTTTAATTGTTATCATTAAACTTTAACTGTATTTAATACATAAATCAAACTTTATGATAGTTAGGTATGTCTGGAAAAACATTATGCCTATAGAAAGTTTGGTTCTAGCCATAATTTCTGGTATCCACTAGAGGTTTGGGGACATATTGTTCTTGAATGAAGAGGAACAACTGTAGCCTTTCCTTGTCCATTCTTTCTCTGTATCTTGAAATGAGGAACAGATACCAGCCAGCTTATTATTTGGACCATACAGATCTTTCCAGATAATGACTGTTCCAAACAATCGTGTTGGGTGGATTCAAATCACAGTCATACCCGATCCATTTCTTCTCATCCACTCCCTGAGGCTTTATTTCAAGCACTAGAGGGGAAAATAGTGTTTTCAGAGACTAAACACCAAGGATTAATAAGAATAAGACACTAAAAAATAGAAGAGAAAGTACTTGGCATTTAAAAAGTAATAATCGTCATAGAAATCGTAGAGACCACAAAAGCTAGCATTCATGGTACATTTTTCTTTCCAAGCCATTAAAAATATCAGTGTAACATTAACAGAGAGCTCCTTTATGGTTTTTTCTTACAAAATGCCCCCAATCCTTAAGTGAAGGATTGTGAGACTATTCAGGTTTTCCTGTCTTGCTGTGTGTCCCCACAGGAAGTTCCTCCCTCCAGGAACAGGTCCTTTATCCTTTTACAAGGATCCTCAGGTGGTTTTCACATCACAAGAACACGGTATGCTGCTATTATTTTGCCAAGTTCATGCACAATGTCCTCATACATTGGGCTTATTAAATGTTCCTCTTTTCAATAAAATTATTGCAAACCCAATTATGTGCTTCCCATAGGCAGAAAGCAGAATGGTGGGTGGGAGGGAGTTGCTGAGGCCTCGTGGTTGATGTCCTTCACTGGTCCTTACATGAACTATCTGCTGCTGTCCGACTTGTCCCTAGGGAGGTTTCTGGGGAGAATCCCATGGGATGGGGGGGGAGGCTTCTCTTCCGCCTCTTCAAGAGATGAGGGGCTTTGCTGGGATTCTGAAATGATTTTTCAGCCAGTTTATTTTGCAATTTTTTGAAGTGATGGGGAGTTAGGGGAGTTGGGGGCCTTACTTCACTGTGTTAACTGACTGTGTGACCTTGGGCAAGTCATCGAGCCTCTCCAGATCCGGATTAGTTCATTTGTAGACGGAGAGCTTGGGTGTTAGTAGAGCCTGTTTGCGTCTCTTTCAGCGTCTACTGCTGTGATGAGAGCATGCCTAGACAACATAGCTTAATTAACTTCGCCAAGTGTCAGGCCGTGAAAAGGTCAGTTTTCTCGAGAAGCAGGTGTTAGGACAAGCCAGTTTAAAGGCCTTCCCCTCCTTTCTAATTGTTCCCTCCACAATGTTTTGCTTCGCTCTTTTGAATGTGACACGCTTTCTTTTCTCTAATTTTCTTTTTCGTTTCACAATGGAATTAAGGGAGAAATCAGGTTTTTTTTTCTTCCTGTCCTGCTTCAGCATTTGCATTTTGCGGGCACAGTGTTTGCCACTGGGTTGCAAGTATTCAATCCTCTAATTTTCTTCTGCCTACATGCATTTCATAGGGGATAGTATCAATAAGATACATGTGCTTTTAGGCAATGGAATTTGAGTGTCTATTTAATGGAGAATATACTTTAGGAAATTTCATAGTATATACAATTTAAATTTTGCCTTACCAGTTCGTTTCAAACGTCTTTGAAGAACTTTTGAAAAGATTTTGATGAAAGAAAGAAATCTACTGTCTTTTATTACTATAGGGAAAATTCTAGGTTGATTTTCTTCCTTGCTGCCTGAGGGTATTTCATTTGCATAATCTACGTGAAATCAAAGAGAAGTCCACAATTATGCCTCATTTTGCTCAGAAGTTTTAGTGGCATGCTTTCTGAGTCTCATAGTTAATGTGTTAAATACCTGGAAGTTATATTTGATCAACTTTAATTCACATTATGGATCTTGATTATTCATTTCAATTTCTTCCATTCTCCTTTGAATGATATTTCTAGGTAGTTTACCGAATATTGTAATCAGCATAATAGTTAATTTCACTGAGAGTTCTACTTAGAGAAATTGAACATGCTATTCCTTTTTCTCAAACCCTAGTTTCTTTGTGCAGATGGAAGGCACACCCAGCATCAGTAACCTTCTTTAGTAAACACAGGCAACTGCTGATCTGCAATTCATGCTCTGATACTTGACAGGACTATTTCGTTGGCTTGTTCTTATGTCCTTCCATACCAAGCGGACACAAGATGGACAAACCGATGTCCTGAAGTGGCTGCATCAGGGTCTGGCTGGTTGTCATTGGGAGAGGCGCTGGGAGACTTCCATTAGACATACTGTGTGAGTTCTACTCCCAATAGCCATACTCTGTGCGTGGTGAGCATAATGCCTCGCCTTGGTCCTGTTACAAGAGTTGGGTTCTTTTGAAAGTCTCACTGCAGGATTATGTAAGCCAAGACAGATGAGTCTGTCCAAAACAAGCTAACCAAACTGCATAAAAAGGTGATGGAGAAGACAAGATGGAGGGGTACAGAAGGATGAAGGCGAGAGCCATGCACGTTGAATGCATGATGAATGCACGTTGAATGCATGTTGAATGCATGATGAATGCATGTTGGTCTTCACTTTGTCTCTTCCTTTCTGAATATGTTTCTTAGGTTTTTTTTTTTTCATTCTGCTGGGGTATTTGTTTCTTTGAGAGGAGGAAGCTCATAAAATCCATGTAAAGATGATTAAGTAGGGAGCTGTGAATCTGTAATGATCGTAGGGTGAAGAATGCCTGCCTGGTGGAATAGAAACGGTGCCTTCATCCACACCGCACCTTCTTTTCACATAATTCAGAGTGGTTGCTACAAAGAGAGGAAGGAGACACGATCTGTGACTAAGCCTGTGGGTTTGGAAAGAATAATGGTGGAACTGTTGGCGGTTGCTGTGGGTGTACTGTGGAGAGCATATCTCTAGTACAGTGAGGGAACCCTGGGAACCAGAAACTCGACCCTGATCCTGGGACATGGACAAGTAATCCGAAGTGTTCTAGACACCAGTTCCTCGTTCTTACAGTGAAGGTTCAAGCATCATACTTTCTCAAATTCTTACATTCTATGATTTATTCCTGGCGTCAGGAAGTCAAGGGTGAGTTTCCCAAATAGTGTCTTTATGTGCATCAAAGTTTGTTTGACCTAGCTGGAAGGATGGATTTACTCAGCACATTGCTCATGTTTCAGCCTTGTGAAACACAAAGCACCAAATCTAACTTTGCGTAAGGACTCAAGGTCATCGTATGATACGATGATGCAGTATCGAAGTGCTCCCAAAGGACTGTGGAGCGATGTAAGAGTGGTGTGCCTTAAGACTTAATGGCACAGTCTGTGCTTTGAAAAATGGTTGTGTTTGTTCGGATTATTGTTTGTTTTATACTTACTGCTTTGATCAATATCATTTCCTTATATCTATTGTCTGCTTCTGGCCATCCCTCTTTATACTCCACTCTGCTGCTTCTAATGGGTAAGAGACAGTGGCCATTGATGAAGCAAACTGACATTATGTCTGGAGTGAGCGCATGTGATCCTAGCTGACATTTCAGGAGCTACTTCTGCGAGTGAAGACTTCCAGAGTTCCTTGGCATCGCCTAAAGCTTTGGGGGCACTTTTTCTGTGTTGCAATAAGTACAGTACCAAGGTATATGTTACTTTATGTTTACAAATGATTTGAAATTTGTGGCTTTCCTTCTAGACATGTCAAGAGGAGAGCAAGCCAAGTCCGAGGGACTGTGAGAGGGCTAAGGGATACGAAGAGGCCTTGCAAAGGGCAAACCCAGAGGGTCTGTCAGAGTGTCCAGATGGTTGACAGGCATGGCCAGATCTCATTTGTGGGCCGTCCTACCTAACCACCCAGTGTACAGCCTTGGTTTGCTCACCACCGCCCTGGTAAGATAAAGTGGAAAAGGTGAATTAGTAGCTGCAAAGATTAAGTTAGAAACCCGTGGTACAGCCCTTCCAGCTCCTGGTTCGCTAGCTCCTCAGGGCTCCTTGCAGTAAATTAAGAAAATTTAAATTGGTTATTCACTTTTTTGTATATTTACTAATAAAAGCCACACTATTAGCTTGCAAACTACAATATGTCCATTTTCACATGACTTTGGTTGCTGACTAATTTACAGTTGTTGAATCTGCAGAGCTGACAATTTTTGGAATCCTCCTACCTCCTCCGTCTTCTCTCCCTCAAGGTCTCATCTCACCCATCCAACAACAAAGCCAAGAGTGTTATTTTAGGATATGGAAGCCATATTAAACAGATCGTTGGGTTTCTAAGCTTTTTACTGAAAGTTTTAAAAGGAAAAAAAATCGGGCTGGTCTGCAGAGTTCTCCTTTGGTTTTTTGGGGTGCCCACACCTAAGAAGCAACACACCTTGCCTCTTAGATGTGGTGCTTGCTGGGAGGACCACACGTTTTCCCAGGACAAGGGAGCTCATCAGGAGTCGACCAGTTGGAGCCTGGAGCATCTAGTCACCTCTGTGGCTGTGGCTTCAGCCACTGTGTGTTTCCTGTAGCTCATGAGGGTGATGGAGAAGTATTTGGGAGAGCTGTGAAGAGAGTAGCCATTTGGAGGCTAGAACCTTCCATGCTGCCTATGCTGGCGCGGTAGCTAAGCAGGTTAGAGCTGTGCGTCCTCTCACTGAACACAATCAATGTGGATGATGACGGACAGAGGGTACAGACAACTTCTAAAGGAGGAATACTGCCTTTGGGCTGGAGAAACGGCTCAGTGGGCGAAGCGCTTGGGTAGAACGGGTAGCACGCGCCTGCGATCCCAGTGCTGGAGCGGCAGAGACAGGAGGGTGCCCAGAGCTTGCCGGTTCCGGGCTCAGTTAGAACCCTCTGTCCTAAAAAAGTAGAGAATCAGGCGATGGTGGCACACGCCTTTAATCCAAGCACTCATGGAGGCAGAGGCAGACAGATCTCTTGAGTTCGAGGCCAGCCTGGTCTACAGAGTGAGTTCCAGGAGAGCCAGGGCTACACAGAGAAACCCTGTCTTGAAAAAACCAAAACAAACCAAAACAACAACAACCAAAAACAAAACAAAACAAAAAAGTAAAATAGAGAGCAGTTGAGGAAAAAACTTCACCTCAACCTTTGACCTCCACACGCACACCCATATGCACACACACATGTGATTGAAAACACATATATACACACACAAAAAAAGAAAAGGCAACGTAAATACCTTCTTAACGAAGCAGAAGACTGGAATTGTAGTCCACACAGCAGCGTAGCCTGCCTTGTTTACTCTAGGGCTCAGGATTGGCTGCTTCTCTATTGATTTCGGCTGATAATCATGCAGTCTATTGGGCTGTTGCTAATTATTTGGACTATCTTAATCATTGGATTGTGCATGATCTGTTTTGTTCAAATAATTTCTCAGCGAAAAGAATTGAACCAGCCGAAGAGCGCAGGCATCTACCTAATTCCTGTCTGCCTTTGCCTCCAGCCCTTCCTGTCATGTTAAATGAATCATTTGGTTCCCCTGCTCTCCATTTTTCTCTCTATGAGCAAAAAGAGGATAGTATTTATCTTGTAGCTTACAATTTAGGGTAATTAAATATCAGCTGCTATCAAAACATAAATTGTTGGTATCAGTTTGATAGGATCATCTGTGCTGACTTCATGGACTTTGGTTTTTTTTTCATTGGAATTCATAAATATATACTTAGTGTAGAACTTGCAAAAAAAACTGTAAAGAAGGAAACAAAAATCATCTATAGTCCCTAACTTAGTTATACAAATCTGCTAAGAGATTTGTTTTCATCCAGTCTTCACGCACATATATACACACAAACACATATTTGAGATAATATGAAATAATACCATCTCACAACTGGCAGTAGGTCACAAGGATTATATAGTTTTAATCTTTTTTTTTTATGTCTGTGTAGTATTTTAGTGTGTAGGTACATAGCTACTCAGTTAACTCATCTTTCTGACTCCCTTATCTCCTCCTGGTATCTTTTTCCACCAACTGACAGAATCAGCTCTCTTAAATAAATTGGATGTTATCACTCTGAATCTAGAATCCTCTGTAGCTCCTGCTCACCCTGGATGAGGTCCCGCCATGGTGGGGAGAAATCTTTAGTCTGGTGTCCGCTGACATTCTCTCCTAGCTTATTATTTCCCTTTACTGTTCCCCACACACTCCAGAAATACTGAACCCCACTGTCAGTTCCTATAAACACCCCCTGCCTCTGAACTTGACCATGGCTTTTCCTTTGTCTGGAAGCTCCTTCCTTCTGCCACCTGCCTGTCTCCAGAGGGCATCCAGGTCCCCACATCTTCAGCACACACACACACACACACACACACACACACACACACACACACACACACTGGAAACCTCTCCCGGCAGTTCTCTGGTGGCCTGTTTGTATCTCTATTGCTTACGTCACTGCTGACCTTCCCCAATCCCTTCTCCGTGCTAGGCTAGAGTGAAATGGCTTTGGCTCGTTTGCTGAAAATATCAACTCTGATCATGTCTTCTAGTTCACAGTCTGGGGCCATGAAGTTTCAACCTGGACAGCAGACTCTTCCAGCTCACTCCTTCTCCGTCTTCTCCAATGCCCCTGCAAGACTTCCTGCTCCAGGCCTGAGCTGCTCTCCCACTCAGAGCCCTTGAGCGAGTATGCTTTTGATGTTTAGGATTAATTCTATCATCCCAGGAGCCTTCCCCAACTGCCTTCCCCTTTCCCTCCTGAGTCAGGTACCCCGTTCTCTGATCCCATAGCTCTGCATCCTTTTCCTTTATCTTAGAGCCATTTTACATCTCTTTGTGCTATTATTTCTCAATGCCCTTCCTTGGACCCCAAGATCTTCAAGGGGGAGCTTATGTTTGTTTACATTAAGTTTATAGGTAGAATGGGGGCTGTGGGTGCTGGAAGGGTGAAATCACAGGGTTCATAAGTCAAGTTAGACAAGTCCTTCAACTACTGGGGGAGGCTACATAAGACTAGTTAAATTGGACTGGACCAAATGGTTGAGGACAAGAAGCTTCCATTAAAGGCGGTCACGAATACGAAGTGCCTAGAGTCTTGGAGACCTCTGAATGATCAGCCCTTTTATGATGAGGATTCAGAATTATTTTGATGGAGGTTCTAAGCGAGGATGTGACGGGGCAACTGTCCATTGTTTACCGCTCTAGACACTCAGGACAGGGAGGCAATGTGGAATGGAGCACACAGGTCCCAGCTCTGCTTTGAGAAACGACAGACTTCCTGGTATGCACTTTGTAGAGCCCAGGTTGGTTTGTCTGTCTGTCTGCAGCTTTGCAGCTTTGGCAGATGACCAGTTCACTGGGGGGTTTTGCTCCACTACCCTTTTTTGAGTTGGGAATCTCTTATGGCTCAGGCTGGCCTTGAACTTGCTATGTAGACAAGGATGACCTTGAACTTCTGATCCTCCTACCTCTACCTCCCAAGTGCAAGGATTACATATTTGTACTACCACACCCTGTATTTCTTATACAGTTTATGCAGTACTGGGGATTGAACCCAGGGCCTTGTACATGCTAGACAGGCACTCTACTGACTGAGCTACATCCCCAGTCCCACTATGGGAGGGTCTTAAACCAGCTAGCTAACCAGTGATGCAGCCGGAAGCTTGGAGCACCCCCAGACACTGATTCCACCTCTGCACACTTGCATCTTGGCAATGGGCTGTGCACTCAGAGACCTACTGCATCAAATACAATTCTGTGTACAGCAGGGTGAGGTGCAGGGATGTACAGCCATTGGCCAGAGTGTCTCAGAGCACCACGTTGAACCTCAGCAGGAAGTCACCTGATGCTCAGACTTTAGAGAACTCAGGTACTTCTGAGCCCCGAGGGGGAAACAGAGGCAAGTACTTCACTCCCAGCACTGGGCTCTTGAGCTACTCTGGTAGGAGTTATGAGGCCTGTGGGATGCCCTAGAACATTGGATATCTAGCCCCAGGCTTTGAAAAACAAACAGATTCAAATCAGAAATCATCTGGTAACAGAATAATCCATAAAGGATGTCGCCAGAGAGATTTGAAGGGGGGGGGGGAAGTCCTTAGAATTTTCTTAAATTAGGTTTTTCTTTTAATTACCTACTTATCCTTCAGAAACTTGGAGCGTTCCCATTCCTTATCAACATATTCCTTGTCAATTATGCACAGGCTCAGGCTTATGGTGCCGAGGGTGATGCTTAAGTACAAGGCAGCTGGAAATGTTTCCCCCTGGGTTGAGGGGAGTGAGAGGAATGCTGATGTGCTGAGCAGACTGGCTGCTGAGGGAAGCCAGCAGAGCAAGAAGCCTGGGGGCAGGGAGCTGACAGGCCGAAGCCTGGGCTGGGGTTGTGTGTGTGGGGTGGGGTGGGGTGGGGGACAGCGTTGTTGATGACAGGGGGGGGCACTGGGTGTAAACCTTTTGACTTTTGTGATCCTGGAGAACTGTGCTTACTGGCTGGTTCTTAACATCCTCTCCTTCAAATAGCTAATGTAAGGATGCTAAGCAAAACTGCTTATTGGCACATTTTTCCTCCCTTGCTTGATTGGCTACATCATGCTGCTTGATGGAAGATTAATGCTGGGAACATTGTGTGGGTACGCTCTGATGAGATGTAGGGGGAAAGGCAATGGGGCATGTGTGTGTGTGTGTGTGTGTGTGTGTGAGAGAGAGAGAGAGAGAGAGAGAGAGAGAGAGAGAGAGAGAGAGAGAGAGAGAGAGAGAGAGAGGGAGACTATGAGATGCAATGTGTAGGGTGAGGTACTCATCTGGACTCTTTCCAAGATATCGTGTCCTGTGTCCTCTCTTGGTCCTTGATTAGGTGATATGTATGTCTTTGTCAGGACTAGATGTGATAAGAACAGGTGGTGAGCACAAAGAGAATCACAGTTCCCCTCCATCCTGGCCTTGGAACCGAACCAAAAGTCCATTTAGGCTCAAGCACTCAGCCATTTGGATTGTTTGAATTATGCGGTGAGAGACTGTAGAATGGGAAGGACGGGAATTCAGTTTGCGAGTATCCAGCTGTGTGGTAGGTTTCCCAGCCTCATGCAAACAGAGATTCCCACATGGAAATGTCCGCCTCCCTTGGTCAGACTGGGAGGTTTCTCTTTGCTGTTGTCACACTGGGGTTTGAGTACCTGCCTCCTCTCCAGTCCTATCCCTGATGTGAGTTTGTGTGTCTGGTGCTCTGCAGTGACCTCCCTGGTAGTCTGTCCCCTCATCCACTTCCCACATCTCTTCCTCTCCTAGTCATTTCTGCATCTCTTGTTTGCATTGGTCTCCGCCTCAGTCAGGGGCCCAGGTCCTTGGAAACCTGCTCTGCCATCAGGGAGAGATATCTTTGCACAGCGGTTTCATTGAGTTCTTTCTCTTCCTGCTTCAGCATGGGAGAGGGGACAGCCTCCTGGAAGCAGCATGAGAGCAAAAATGCGACCAGGGGTGTAGACAGATGCAATAGAAGCGAAGCGGCATGCCAGGTTGGTCCTGCCTGCTCTGCCCTTGTCCATTTAGAAGAATTAGCTGGGCATGGTGAGATACAGTCACAGTGATTCTTATCGGGTTGAGTCTGCTCAGATCGTCTTGGAGGCTGATGAAAGGTGTCACTTGTTATCTCGACCAAAAGGCTAAGAGGCAACTTTAGTGAGTCACTGGGAAGGTTATTTAACTTCTCCAAGCCTCAGTCCGCTCCTGATAGTAATAAAGCAGAGATAGTAATAGAGCCAGTCACAAAGAGATGGGAATAAAGCTCCATGCTCGGAGCCTGCCATGGAGGAAGCTCCCAGTAAATTCCTACCATCGTTGTTGGGTTGTGCGGCCATGAGCAACCGTCTTTAGTGCCCCCTGCCTTGTCCCCTTATTTGGGAGAGGGGGAGGTTGTCTGCCATATGTAAGTAACAGGGCTGGTGAGAAAGCACTCTGAGCAGAGCATAACATGCTATGTGATGAATAAAAGCATGGTTGCTGTTTTCCTACATCCGGGCAACCACCGTTCTGATGGGCCCAGAAGTGTGCTGCGGGTTGATGTAGTGACTTACAGATAGATGTGTGGGTGTGGAGCTGTTTGGAAGAAACACAGCACATAGGAAACTGACAAAGGCAGCCAAAGTCAGAGGCCCGTGTCTCTGGTTGTCACTTCCTGCTGCTGCCACTAATGGCTTCAGGATTTGGCCTCTTCCTCACCACCAGGCTCTTGCCACTGGAAGATAAGGAATGCAGCCTCATCTTGCTGAAGGACCCCTGGTAAGATACTATTGTCCCTTTACTTCTTTTCCTCTGGTATCTGTCAGGCAATCTCTCTACCAGAGAGTGGGATGAAGAAGTAAAAGGAAGTTCGGATATCAGCTTTACTTGACTATTGTTTAGAAAAAATAAAAATTGAAAATATTGCTTAAAATCAATTTCTATGTAGTTTTTAAAAATTGATCTCAACAATCCATAAAAACCCAAGAGTGCATTTCTGTCGATTATAAAACCAGCTATACAATACACTCTCTTTTAAGAATAGTTTAATGGACGGCTAATACATATTTATAGGGCACAGTGTGACATTTTAACACAGGCGTGTATAGTGTGGAGTGATCAATTCAGATAATCATGTCCTTGTGTTAGGGACATACCCCATCCTCTCCATTAGCTATTTTGAAATCATTAATTGTGGCTAACCATGGTTATCCTACTGTGTTCTAGAATGTTCGAAGGTATTCCTTCTATTCCCCACCGCTGATCCTGTTAACCTGTTGTCTACCTTTGTTCTACTTTATTCTCCTGTACACCTTTTAATAACCGTGTGTGTGTGTGTGTGTGTGTGTGTGTGTGTGTGTGTGTGCGTGTGTGTGTGTGTGTGTGTGTGTGTGTGTGTGTGTGTGTGTTGCACATGTATAAGCAAGTATATGCATATGTGGAGATCAGATTTCAATGCCAGGTGTCTTGTTCTCCACCTTATTCTTTGAGATAGGGTCTCTCACTGAACCTGGACCTTCTGATTGGCTAGAGTGGCTAGCTCATCAGACACAGGGAGGCTCGTGTCTGCCTCCCAGCCTTGGGGTGATGGGTGTGCACAGCTAAGCCTGTTTTTTTTCTTTCTGTGAGTTCCGAGGATTGAACCCAGGTCTTCATGCTTTCTTCATCCTTTACAGACTGAGCTATCTCCTGTTTGGTAGACTTTCTTTAGATCTTAAAGGCTGGCTTTACGTAGACTACTAGTTTCTATGTATCTTACTATATGCCCGCGACACCAGCATCATAAATCTTGTAGTCCATCAGGGAGTGAACGGGACAAAAGAAACATTGTTTGACATACCAAATATTCATAAATTATTTTTATAATGTGCGTAGAGTGATCACCCCTTGGCTACATTTTCATAAATTAGCTATACTGAATGTTGTTTCCTAATCTCCATAAACAGTAGTAATTAGTCAATTCGGCTTGATCTGGGGTTTATTTCATAAAGGAAGCAAGCTTCAAAAAATATGTCTCAATTAGAAAGACTCTATCAAGACCCATGGAAAAGAGCAGCAGCACACTGCTTCGGGATGCCTTTCTGTGGAACACTGCCTGCCTGGTCTAAAACATGTAGCCTTTTTCTATGCAGTTGCTCTTGTTTGCGTATTTGTGAAATTACTGAAGCCATGGGGTTTACAGGTCACCCCGAGGTCGGAATTCTTTTTCCCTTCCTGCCTCCTTCTCTCCCTCTCCATTTCCCAGTTCTGGTTTAGTTTCACTTCATTAACTTTTGGTCTTCGTGACACCAAATCCTAGAGTCAGGAGGTAAAGGACACTTGCAAAATAAATCTTTGTTGAATTAATGAGTAAATGAATGAGTGACGAATAAGTGGCGTAATGATTGACTTTTGAAGGGCCATGGTAATGATTGACATACAGACGGAAAGCAGGATGGTGATTTTCATGGGGATGTGGGAGGGGCAGATGGGAAGGTTTCCTTTAATAGGTAGGATTTCAGTTTGTAAGCTGAACGGTGATGGTTGCATAGCAGTGTGACTGTTCTTAACTCTAGTGAGTAGTGGATGTCTTAAAGTCACCAAGGCAGAATGACATTAACAAGATGGTGGAATCAGAGATTCCCATCATTTATGGTAATTCACTGCCAGAAAGAGCTTTGTTGTAAACCAGAAAAATCAGCATCCCATTTGGAGAAAAAAAAAAAAAGGCATTTCTCTGGGGAAAATAATTTGGAGTTTATTAGCAATTGGCCTGTTTTATGGGATTTAAAAGTGGCCAACAATCTTAGGACTTTCCCTTTAAGAGGAAAATCAGTAGAGAGAGCAGAGGATTCCACAGGAAGGTCGGAAGGATCTTGACGTCTGTCAATGGTGAAGGCCGTTCTCTGAAGCCAATTGATAAAGGCTGGAAGAGGGGACGGCTCTAGAAATACATGAATAAAATGTAAATGTAACACTGTAAAAGGAACAAAGTAAATATTCAGGGCCTAGCCTCCGTGAGATGGAGACTGATGAATTACCTGACAAAGAATTCAAATAAGGATGGTAACAAAGTTCAGTTAAACAAAAAAAAAACAATACTGACCCAAACAACAGGCTTAACGGAGTCATAAAGAGAACCAAATTCTGGAGCAAAACAGTTATGAAAGAATTGAAGGGTTGGAGAGACAGCACTCACCGTAGTCAGATCATGCGGAAGCATAGGTACATTCATAAACCCATCATTTGAAATTACAGCCTTGGGAACAGAAAGGAAAAGGAAAAGGGAGAAGCAGAGGACACCATTGTGACATGTGAGGTTCCATCAAACAGAACGGTATCTGCACCATGAAAATCACAGAAAAAAAACAAAAAACAAAAAACAAAAAATCAAAAACCAACCAACAAACAAAAAACAGAGGAAGAGAAATCTTAGTTAAAGAAATAATGATGAGGCTAGAGAGTAGGCTCAAAGTGGGCTAAGCACACTGGCTGCTCTTCTCTAGGACCCAGGTTCAATTCTCAACCCCTGTATGGTGGCTCACAACTATTTGTAACTCAAGTTCTAGGGGAATCTAATGACCTTTACTGGCCATTCTGCAGGCACCAGGCACACAAGTGATGCACAGGCATACTTGCAGCCATACACATAGAATAATACAATAATAACTATTATTATTATTATTATTATTATTATTATTATTATTATTATAAATTTTAAAAGATTTAATGACAGGAAATTCCCCAATCTGGGACTGGAGAGATTGCTCAGTGGTTAAGAGCACACACTACTCTTACAGAGGCCCAAGTTTGGTGCCCAGCATCCGAGTCAGGTGGCTTACAGCTGTCAGTAATTCCAGCTCCATGGAGATCAGTTGCCTCTAAGTTTTGAGGGCACCTACACTCCCATTCAAGTGTACATGCTATACTTCTATCAGATAAAATAATCTGTAACGAAAAAAAAATCATAAGAAATAAGAAGGTCACTGTCTGATGATAGAAGGGTCAGTTCATCAAGAGGACCTAACAGTTAAAAAGACTATCTCTCTCTCTCTCTCTCTCTCTCTCTCTCTCTCTCTCTCTCTCTCTCTCTCTCTCTCTCTCTCTCTCTCACACACACACACACACACACACACACACGCACACACACATCTGATATTGAGTGTCTGACTTTATAAAGTGAATATCAATAGCACTGAAGGGAGAAATAGGTAGCCATTTAGTAATAGTTGGGGACTTGCATACACTACTTTCAACAGTGAGCAGATCATCCAGACAGAAAATCAATGAAGAAGCAGCAGATTTGAACAACACTATAGGCCAAATGGACCCTGCAGACAGATGTGGAGCTTCTCATCCAATGGTAGCAGAATAGGCATTCTTCCTGAGCACCCAGGAGACATGCTTCCAGGACAGATAACATGATCAGCTGTGCAACAAATCTTAAGAAAATTGACATGATATCATCTTTTGTAACCACAATAGTAAGAAATGAGAAATCAAGAATAGCAAGAATAGGGGCAAAAGAGGAAATTTTGCCCCCAAAATGTTGTAGGGCAGAAAACACATGTATGAAAACCAATTGCATTTCTTTACACTATAACTACACCATCTATAACAGAAAAGAAGGGCAATTAAAAAGGATAAAACAATAAATTTAACCAAAGGGGTAAAATATCCATACACTAAAAATTGTAAAACATCAACATAATTGGAAAACAGAAATAAAATGAAAGCTTATCCCACATTCATGGATTAGAAGACTGATTTTGCCAAATTCTCCAAAAGTGACCTTTAGGCTTGATGCGGTTCCTGTCAAAGTTCCAATGTTTTCTACAGAAGTAGAAAGAAGTTCCAACATTAATTTGGAGCCACAAGAGACTCTGAAGAACAAAGATGGAAGGCATCACACTTCACGATTTCAAAGTATATTATAAAGCTATGGTAATCAGACTCTGTGGTTGGTCCTAGGATAAAACCAGGCTCATAGATCAGTAGGACAGAATAAATAGCCCACATATGAATCTACGTACAAGAATGTGAATGGAAAAAAGATGCTTTTTAAAAAAAATAATGAAGAAAAAATGGATACCTATATGTGAAAGAATAAAATAGAATGCGTTTATTGTATTAAAAAATCAACTCAAAATCAACACTGTGGGGCTTGAAAGTTGGTTCAGTGTTTAAGAGCACTGCTTCTCTTGCAGAGGACCTGGGTTTGATTCCAAGCACCACATGCTAACTAACAACCAACTCCAACTCCAGTTCAATGGGCTCTGTCACCTTCTCCAGACTTCCATGGGCACCGCGTGTATGTGGTGCACATATAAACGTGTAGTCAAACGTTCATACAATTAAACAAAACAGACAAGATCTCAAACTGCAAAATCCTGGAAGAAAAGAAAACTTCTTGGTAGTTGGTCCATGCAGTCACTTTTCAGATAGGAAGCCAAAAACACAGGCAATGTGGGCAAAAATAAAAAGAGTGGGGCGGAACAAACACCTTCTATCAACCAAGAAAAACCGCCAGCGTAGAGCAACCTATGGAGAGGGAGAAAATGTTTTCAAAGCATATGCCTGAAGATGGTAATATGCAAAATGTATAAGGAATCAGAAAACTCGGTAGCAAATGAAGATATATAAATGGCAAGCATATGTATGAAATGTCATTAACGTGGCTAATCAGCCATTGGGAAAGTGGCGTCAAAAAACCACGAGATAACAGCATGCTATGCCTGTTAAGACGGCATTTAAAAATAAGCAGCATATGTTAGAAAGGGTGCAGAGGAAAGGGAATGTTGGTACACACTTTATGGGAAAGTAAGTTGGGGTCCAGCCACAAAGGGAAACAACAGAGATTCTCCCCCAAAACTTAAAACTACCCAGCTTTATTTTACCTAGAAGAACTCGAGAGTTCCAAGTGATGTTTGCTTAATCGTGTTCTTTGCGGTGTTGCTTGGGATAGCTGAGATACAAGGACAGTGTGGATGTCCACCAATAGATGAGTGACTGTGGGGTGTATCACTTAGCCATTTTCAAAAACGCGATGGATCTGTGAGGCACGCTAAGTGAAAGAAGCCAGACAGATGATCTCACTTTTGGGTGGAACCCAAAATAATCAAATTCATAGGAACAGAAAGTAGCACTTTCTGTGTTTCTTGGAGTTGGTAGCAGGCAAAAGGAGACTGATGTGAGGGGGCATAACGGTAAGGTTTGAATAGGATAAGTGACATGTTCAGCCATGCAATGAATCTTAACAAAATTAAGATTTAGCTTTGAACATCAACAATACAGGTTGGGCAGAAATAAAAAAGAATGGGGCTAAGCAAACTAAACTCCTATCAACAAAGGAAAACAGTCAGCATAAGGCAACCCATATAAAGGGAGACAATGTGGGAATGAAACTTTATTATCCTTTGTAACCACAGTGACATGAAACTAGAAATCAATATCAGGAGGAAAATAGGAAAACTTGCCAAAAAAGTTTTAGGGTAGAAAATCCACACGTAAAAATCAATTGCATTTCTCCATACTAACAACACTATCTAGAACAGGAAGCATTCCCGCTTACAGAAGCATCAAAAAGAATGAGATACTTACCATGAGCAATGAGTATGTTTCTGTGGAGATGTGTACAACACACACACACACACACACACACACACACACACACACACACTTACTCCAGGTAACTGTGAACTTACAGATATGCTAAATGACTTGGTTATGGTTATTCCACAATTGTATATGCATGCCAAGACATCAAGTTAGGTGTCTTAAATATATTCACCAAAACAATGAAGACAGTGAACTTTATGTTAACAGTATTTTACCATAATAAGCATAGCTGGGAGAAATCCAGCGATTGCTACTTGGCCACTTATTTTCTGTTAATACTGGTGTGGGAAAGAAATTTTAAAACATACTG
This sequence comes from Peromyscus eremicus, assembly GCF_949786415.1. Classification (NCBI taxonomy): domain Eukaryota; kingdom Metazoa; phylum Chordata; class Mammalia; order Rodentia; family Cricetidae; genus Peromyscus; species Peromyscus eremicus. Next base: position 13,559,950 of record NC_081437.1, on the reverse strand, counting down.
CAACCTCTAGCTCACAACTTGCTGGTCCTTCTAAAGAGAGTCTGTGGACCTTTACTAAGTGTGGGCTATAGGCTCTTCAGTCCTAATGACAATTCTGGGGATGTTGGTGACCACCTGTTATACAAATGAGGAAATACATGCTGGAATGTTTGAATCTGTTGCTGTAAAGTCACAGTTGGTTCAAAGCTAATGTCTGGTTTACACACATGCTCCTGCTTACACACATGTATTGAATGCACTCCCAAGCTCCTTCCAGTATTTTGAGCATAATGTTGCAACCTTGTAGTTTAAAAACAACAACAACAACAAATCACTGATATTCATAGTACTTGAAAAGTCATGCTGGGAAAGAGGAAAGCTTAGATTTGCTCAAACCATGGTGTCTTTCTCAGTCCAGAACAGTGGCTCTCAACCTTCCTAATGCTGCAACCCTTTAATGTGGTTCCTCCCTGTGACCCCTCAACCATAAAATTATTTTGTTGCTACTTCATAGCTGTAATTTTGCTTCGATTATGAATTGTAATGCAAATATCGGCTATGGGACCCTCGGGGGTCGAGACCCACAGGTTGAGAACCACCTGTCCAGGTGTTTATCCATTCAGGCAGACATCAGTAACACCGCTAAACCCATGCACTACTCAGGTAGCATCTGTTTTGACTTTACTGACCTCTCTGAGGTCTGTCGGCTGTGACCAGAACAAGAGTGACCAGTGGTGACTGCTGGCCTGTCTTTAGCCTGGATGGTGTTCCCTGTGGAAAGGAAAAACACCCCAGCCTGTTTAGGCTGAGCATCATCTGAGCTGCTGCCTGTGTTCAGGGGAAGAAGCCAGAGGGTGGGGTGGAGTTCTGGTCTGCTCTGTCTTCTCTTTAAGGATGTCCCCTTTCACGCTCCTTGCTTTCTCTGAGCTGGGGAGAAAGGAGAGGGACTCATGTGTTTTGTGTTCTCCTGTCTCCTGTGAGAGAAGGCAGGAAGGGAGAAGCCAGGGCTGGGGAAAACATGAGCTAGGTTTGACATCTCCCATAAGCCACACAGAATCACACTCCTCAGTTTCGAATCCTTAATGCCTGCCAAGCTCCTCCCTGTATGCTGTGATGGTTCTGAGAAGCTGGGAATTCCTGGTATTTTGCTGTTGCTGGTGGGGCTGTGTTGTTATTTGTTTGCTTTTGACAGGGTCGGCACTATGGAGTCCTGGCTGGTCTAGAAACTGCTATGCAGACCAGACTGGCCTTCAACTCAGAAGTTAGCCACCACGCCCAGCTCTGTTTTGTTACTTTTACTGTAGACACAATGTAATAGCCACACTAAAGGCTTTAGATATGACCTGGCCTGGCAGTGACCACCTGCCACCCTAACCTAAAGGATACCCTTCATTTTTGCCCAGGATTATATTATTCTCGCTTGGGCACTTGTGATGAATTAATTTCTGAACTGGTCACCATTCTGCACCCCTCTCCTCTCTCTGCCGTGGTGACCGTCAGCCACAGGAGATGCTGGGCACATGAAATGAAACTCATCTAAAAGGAGATGTGCTGTGCGTCTGAAGACTTACTGACCAAAAACATATGTCAAGATAGCATTGATAATTTTCAAGGAAAAAGTTTCAAGGTATTGATTATATGTTTAAAATATTAAGTATGGCTGGGAATAGACTTCAGGTGGTAGATGTCTGCTTAGCATTCACATAGCTCTGGGCTTGATTTCCATCACCACGTAAAACTGAATGTGATCTGTCATCCTAGTCATCCCAGTACTTGGAAGATGGAAGCAGGAGGGTCAGAAGTTCAAGATCATCCTCAGCTACATAAGAAGTTCTGTTCAAGCTCGGGCTATGCAAGACCCTGTACATATATATATGTGTGTGTGTGTGTGTGTGTGTGTGTGTGTGTGTGTGTGTGTGTGTGTATAATATTTATGTGTATATATAGTATTAAAATTAACTGCCTCAGTTTACTTCTTACTACAACTATTAGGAAATTTGAAATTGCACGGGGCTTGCATTGTATTTTCCCCAGGCGATGCTACACAGACTTACCACTTCTGCTCATCCTTCTTCCAGTACACAGACTGGATGCGTTTGCCTTCTAGACTGTGTTTTTGGCTGGCTGAGGCTCTCAAAGTCAGGAGAAGCCCCCGAAATTACTGTAAATTGGTTTATTCATTCAATAAATACCGCGCCCAGTAAAGGAAGCGACGAGGGAAACATTTCTTTCTTCTTAGCACCCACTTCCCTGTGAGATGAAGTGTCTCTGACAAGAACACAGCTGCTGCTCTGGCCTGGGACCTTGGGGTTGATCTCCCCCTTTAAATTGGGGTGTGTGCCAGCACAGCCTGTGTGGGGAAAAAAAAGAGCCCTTTGCTTCCATTCATGGACCTCTTGTGGAATTCCAAGTTGCCCTTAAATGTTTTAGGAACAGGGCACACTGTCATGACCTGTCAGCTAGAGAGTCTGAAATAGCAGAGGTATTGCTGTTGTTGTACCTTTTTCAGACTTTATCATTGACATGCCACATTCTCACAAAGAAGCCACAGTCTCCGTGCATGAGGAACTTGAGTTGGGAACAGGGAAGCTGACTCTCTGACCTATCAGGAAAGAACTTAGATCTGTCCTCAAGAGCCAAGGAGGGCGCCAGAGAAGACAGCTGGGATGTTTCACCGTTTCTCAGGCAGGGGCCTGGGAGGGCCAAGTAGGTTTGGGGAAGGACTTGAGGTGAGAGTTTTAGGAATAGGAGGGTCACAAAAACAGGCCCAGCAATGCCATGGAATACTTTTAAGAAGGACAGAGGTGACTGGGAGATCCGGGTCAAGGGGAAGCCGCTCACACACTCTTGCAGTGTGATATGTACACTGGACACTGAGACCCTAGTCTCATGCACTGAGGGACCACGAGAGATTTTTCTCATCTTTTGGTTGTCAAAATTTGAAAGTTGGCATATTGGCAGAACATTCAAGCTATGTAACAAAAATGTGCCAAGCACTTTATTTCTAAATAAGTACATATATAACGGCAAATAAAACACCACCACCAATTAAAACAACATAAATTGAGAGTAGTGACACACACCTGTAATCCTGGCACTTGGGAGGCAGAGGCAAAAAGATCACAAAAGTTTGAGGCTAGCCTGATCTAACTGCAAGCTCCAGGCCAACCAGGTCTACACAGACAGACCCTCTCTCAAAATGAGAATTGCAAAAATATAGTGTGGGGTAGGAGAAATGGCCTCTTACTGATCTTCCAGAGGATCTGGTTCCATTCCCAGCACCCATGTGGTGGCTCACAAGCATCAATAACTCAAGTTCCCGGCTATCTGGTGCCCTCTTCTGGCCTCCAGGGGCAATAAACACACATGGTGCACATACATACATGCAGGCAAAACACTCAGACACATAAATAAAACCACATACATCTTTTTTTAAAAAGCAATATAATTATCATATTGTAAAAGGGAGGAAGATGCAGAGAAAAGTTTCGGATGACAGCTGGGCATGGTGGTGTGCACCTTTAATCCCAGCACTCAGGAGTCAGAGACAGGCGATCTGTGGGTTTGAGGCCAGCCTGGTTTGCAGAGCAAGTTCCAGGACAGCCAGAACTGTTACACAGAGAAACTCTATCTGAAAACAACAACAACAAAATCTCAGAAGTCTTTAAGTTCCATTTGACTCATTTATTTTTTATTTTTTATGGGTGTTTTGCCTGTATGTATGTCTGTGTACTATGTGTGTGCCCACAGAGGCCAGAAGAGGGTGCCAGATCTTCTGGAACCGGATTTACAGATGGTTGTGAGTCACCATGTGGGTGCTGGGTATCAAACTCAGGTCCTCTATAAGAGCAGCCAGCCAGACACCATAAATGATCACATACCAGATTAATCCAGCAGTGGCACACATGTGACCTGAGGTCTGAGAGAAGAGTGACATGGAGGTTCTCAATCTCTTCAGGAGCCACAGTGCTGGGAATCTTGCCTAGATGACAAGAATGGATAGGAAAGTGGGAACCCATGGTTGAGTCATTGCCCAGGCAATGGTTACATGGTTCTGCTTGTCTCTTTGTACATGTGGGTTAATCTGCGAAGGCCACTTAGGGTATAGCCTCCTGGTGCATGGCAATGGTTCTGTCTAATGAATACGAGCAAGTGCCAGGAGATGACTCATGGACCAGCGCTGAGGCTCATGGGGTACTTTCCCCGCAATAACCCTATGAAATACATGCTGTTATGTCTCCACTTTTACAGCAGAGGGAACTCAGGTTAAATGATTCACTAAATACACATAGTTGTAATTCAAACCCATGTCCTGCCCATCTTCAAAGCCTGAATCACGTCTCACTGTTGATTAACTGATTTTTATAGCATCTCGTGCTTGTCATGGTTCTCCCTTGTTTAACATTCGGCGTAGGGCCCTGTGACTCAGCTTGGAACTAGTTCACCCCTGTCAGCATTCGAAACAGCAACAATTCGCTAGACCAAAGGCTCCGCTCCTCACCCTGGTGGAACATATTTATTTATATATCTTATTCTACGGTTTTTAGCATCGTTAAAGTGGCTCTCCTTGGCCCTGGAAGAAACTAATTAATCACCAAATATAGACCACGACTTGTTCTTTTCAGCCCTCTGCGAGCTTCTTCCCCTCATTGTGCGATGCCATCTGGTGCTATGAGCTCATGCTTTTTTGTGTCCCTTTGCAGAGCGCCAGATTCATCTTTTCTAAGCCCAGAAAGCGGGGTTGGTTTCAGAGTTTGCGTGTGTGGCTTCAAAAGCACTGGAATCTAACGCCTCCTTGTGGATTTTGCCAGTATCACTCCATTACCACAGGGAACTGCTTTCATTCTCCTCCTCCTAGATTGCACATGAGTAGTTGCACAGATCTGCCTTCTTCTTCTTTTTTTTTTTTTTTTAAATCTTAAGGCCCTAAGATTAAAGAGTTTTGGTAAGGCACTGAACACCAGCAGGTCTTTTTCTGTACCACATTTGTTGGCTTAATGCATGGGCTGTGGGAAGCCAAACATCATCATCATCATCATCATCATCATCATCATTATTATTTACTCCTGCAAATCTGTTTGAGTTTGACTGTGACGGTGGAACAAGTATTTAAGAGCAGGACATTAGAAGTCTTATGGCTGGTCTCTGACGTGGCTTCTGATCCATCCTTCACTCACACTTTCTCTTCTAATTCTGCAGAAGTCCAGAGTCTCTTTTTCCCTGGGGAGTGGAGCACTGGGAACGTAGGACATTTTCTTGTGCTCTGAGTTTAGGATGTCAGGGCTTCACCATCAGATGCCTAATCATTGAGATCTTTGAGTGTGGCTTGTAGATCTGGTCCCTTCCCTTGTCGCCTTCTGATGCTCAAGTCAGCATCCTTGGCAGTTAAGTTTAGACTTACATCCCAGGGGAGGGAACTGTATCTGGTAATGTATGTGCCACTTACCTCATTTCTGGTACCAGCAGGGCACCCAGCTGCTTGCCTTCTTGCTGTACTCCCGACTCCTGGGGATCCTGTCTGCTACTGCCAAGGGGCAGAGGAGGGGATTGGTCCTGGGAAGGTTTGCAATGGGCTTAAAAAAGCACATGGTTTCCTAAGTGCAGACGTTGTTTTAAGGCCAATCTCTGTGAGGCTGAGAAAACTGTTTTTTTTTTGTTTTGTTTTTTGTTTTTGTCCAATTCTGCACCTCATCTCCAGCACGAAGCAGCTTCTAAGAGACGCAGGTGGGGAAAGCCAGGGAGCCAGCCAATGTAATCTCCAAATAACATGTATAGACAGGTGCAGAAAATACACAGACGGAATCCTCCACCACGAAGCAGCTTTGTTTCCAAAAATGCTCATGTCCGTACTAAGTTGGAAAAATCAATTTTTCATATTGAATTGACCATATATTTTAGAACAGTAACAACAAGTAGAAATCTGTATGACTCACATGAGTTTCTAAAAGTTAAAGAATTCGGTCTGTCTAACAGCATACACATTGAGACTTGCTTAATTCCTTGTACTGTGGCCTCAGGCTAATTATCTAGCCGCCAAACTTCAGACTTTTTCTGTTGGGTGGAAATAATTATACTTGGGGTCGTTGATGAGTATCAATCAGTTGGATTCCTTTTGCATGTGCATGTGTGTGGTGTGTGGTATGTATGTGTCTCCCGTTGTGCGTGTGTAAGTGTGTGTGCACGTGTGTAGAAGCCAAAGGTTAATTAATGTTGGGCATCTTCCTAAATTACTCTCCACTTTAGATACTGAGGCAGAGGACCTTACTTGAACCCAGAGCTTGCCTATTTGCGCAATAATTCAGCCAGTCAGCGTACACTGGGGCTCCTCTCTCTGTTTCCCAAGTGGGTTGCAGGTGGGCCGCCGCACCCACCCAGTATTTATGTAGGTGTTGGGGAGCTGCCCCAGTCATCAGGCTTATGGGGCAAGCCCTTGCCCTGCTGAGCCATCTCCCTGACCCCTCAAGTGGGTTTTTGACAGAGGGTTTTTCTGTGTGCCTGGAACGATCAGATCATTTCTGTCTTTTATTTCATATATGGTATGCTGCATAAATTGAATTTTGTATAGTGAACCAATTTGTATTCCTGAGAAATATCTCATTGGGTCATGATGCATGGCTTTCTAAAATGGTGCCACGCTCAGACTGCTAGTGTTGTGAAGGAATTTTGCATAAAATATATTAAAGAATGTAACGTTTTTTCCTGGGACTGGGGAGGTGACTCACATGGTAAGTATTGGTAAGTGTAGGAGGACCCAGTTTTGATCTGCTGAACCCACGGTTTTTCTTTTAAGAGCTGGGTGTGATGGTGAAGGCTGTGTTGATGGTGAAGGTTGTGATGGTGAAGGTTGTGTTGATGATGGTGAAGGTTGTGATGGTGAAGGTTGTGTTGATGATGGTGAAGGTTGTGATGGTGAAGGTTGTGTTGATGGTGAAGGCTGTGTTGATGATGGTGAAGGTTGTGATGATGATGGTGAAGGTTGTGTTGATGGTGAAGGTTGTGTTGATGGTGAAGGTTGTGATGATGGTGAAGGTTGTGATGGTGAAGGTCGTGGTGATGGTGAAGGTTGTGATGATAGTGAAGGTTGTTGTTGTGAAGGTTGTGATGATGGTGAAGGTTGTGGTGATGGTGAAGGTTGTGGTGATGGTGAAGGTTGTGTTGATGGTGAAGGTTGTGGTGATGGTGAAGGTTGTGTTGATGGTGAAGGCTGTGTTGATGGTGAAGGTTGTGGTGATGGTGAAGGTTGTGGTGATGGTGAAGGTTGTGTTGATGGTGAAGGTTGTGATGGTGAAGGTTGTGTTGATGATGGTGAAGGCTGTGGTGATTATGGTGAAGGTTGTGGTGATGGTGAAGGTTGTGTTCCTAGCACTTGGAAAGAGGAAACAGGTTGACCCCTGGAGACTTGCTGCCTGGCAGTCTAGCTAGTCTACTTAGTGAGTTCCAGGCCAGTGGGGGGTCCTGTCTCAAAGAAAGAAAGAGAGTGCGGGGGGGGGGGGGGGGACGGAAGGACAAAAGGGCAGATGGTAATGAGGAGTGACACCCAAGGCTTTTTTCTGGTCACACACGCACATGCACACCTATGCACTCACACATAGACACACATAGCTTCCTTTCTTGTGATGTCTTGGTTTCAGACCCAGGTAGGAGGCATTTTCTCTACTTCTGGTTGGTTTTTTTTTGTTGTTGTTGTTGTTTGTTTGTTTGTTTTTTGAAGAGTCTGAGGATTGCTGATTCTTCTTTAGGCATTTGGTAAAACTCACCAGCCAAGTCTTAGGTCTTTCCTCACAGGACATGTTTTACCAAGTTAATTACAAACTCCCTCCCCCTTCTCATTATAGACGGAGTCAGATTAGATTACCTGTTGCCTCGAGTCAGTCTTTGAGTTTGTGTCTTCCTGGGAATGTCTTCTGTCCAATCTAATATTAGTGTTGGCAGGTTTTCCCCGTATTTATTTCTGTAAGATTAACTTCCTTTCACTGTCTGATTTTTTTTTTTATTTCACTTTGCTTTTTGACTTCCTGGAAGTCTACCCACTAGAGATTAATTTGTATCTGTGAGGATTCTCTAGTTAACAGCTGCTGGAGGTCAAAGGGCTATCACACACTCGTGCTGCTTTTACAGTTAGTTCATGAGATGCATTTATTCGAACAACCGGCCATGATGACTGACCCTGAGCGAAGTATGTTTTGTTTGTGGTTGAGTTTTAAGAGAGGAACGATGCTGTTCATAGGATTCAGAAGGCTTTAGAAGAACAGACATATAAAGTCATTCAATGAATGCACTGGGCAGGAGGATGAGGAAGAGGGCTGATGATAACCCAATGGCTAGATGAGGCCGTATCAAAATTTGGGACTGGCCAGGCCACCAGATGAGGGGAAGAAAAGAATTCCTTTTCCACCAAGACTAAAGTCTTTCTCAAGATTCACAGTTCAAGTCAGCAACGTTAAGGAGCGACCCCAGCTGCTGGAGGACTTAAATAGACTTTTGTTTGGCAATTATAGCTACGCCCTAAACCACCATATGACTATGGAAAAAAAATGTCTCCTAGTTTCCAAATAACACATATACTAATGAATTTTTGGGGTGAAACTTAATTGAGAGTTTGAGACTAGACCAAATTTAGGGAAGGCATTGAAGTGTTGATTTAAAATTCTAGGCTGGTTTTCTTCAACCATTTGTACATTTAGCACATTTTCCCCCTCAATAGCTTTGTGTTTAAGTTGTACAAACTCATCCAGTATCAAAAGGCATATATAGATATGTATAAATTTAAATATATGTATGTATATACAGTTATAAAATGCATTTAAAATGGAATGTGATTTTTCAATCTATTTTAAGGTTTTGTATTTTGCTGCCATGAATTGCCTCTGTTAATGACAGTCATCAGGATTCCTTACCCCTTTCCCATTCATTCCCCGGTTTAGGATAAATTATTTTGCCTTGGGCTCCGGAATTCTATTCCAAATGAAAAAGCTAGCAAATCGCATTTCTTATTTCTTTCAAGGTATTGCACAGCGATGCACAGCTATCAAGTACCACTTTTCTCAGCCAATCCGCTTAAGAAACATTCCTTTCAATTTAACCAAGACAATCCAGCAAGATGAATGGCACCTGCTTCGTAAGTATTTCTGGGAAAGGATTAGACAAGAAGAAGAAGAAGAAAAAAAAAAAATCCCCACCTCCCTCTTAAGTTTGGATCGAAAGTTGTTTATCCTCTGTGCCCTCTGGGCCCCCGCTGAACTTGGTCAAACACTCCAAGCATCAGTTTGCTATGTTGTGAACACGCTGTGTTCACAAATTCAAGTGTGAGAAAAATCAGGTGTCAAGCTCCACAAGACAGGGCTGTGTGCCTGTCGGCCTGAGTGGCATTGCTAACTAACTTGGGGTAGCTGAACATTTTTTTAAAAAGTTTTCTTTTTAATTATGTGTATTGTGAGGGGGGGTGTGCATGAGAGTTCAGGTGCCCGTAGAGGCCAGAGGCACCATTAGATCGCCCGAAAGTTGGAGTTACGGGTGGTTGTGAGCCACCCAACATATGAGTGCTGGGAACCAAGCTCAGATCATCTTCAAGATCAATATGTGCTCTTTAGCCACTACCCATCTTCCTAGCCCATCTCAGTTTGTTTGTTTGTTTTTTTTTTAACCAAGTTAGTGGGTATAAGGACTTGCCCTGAATGTTATACCTTCATTGCTCTCATTTTTTTTCTTTATATAATATTTATTTTAGCTACTGTGTTCAGCTCAGATTATTGTATTTCTGCTGAAATACCTTTATGAATGCATGTCATAATTTTCTCAGAGGGTGTCTCTTACTTCTACATCTCGTGGAAAGAACTGCTCTCTTTCACTGTCAAGGAGATGTGGAAGTCTAGATAAGATCACGAAATGTGAAACTCAAAAGGGTGGATATTTACCTGGAAATTGTTGATTCAAGCTGCTTGGGGCAGGCGGCATGTGAAAGCAAAAAAAGACACTGAGTCCCCCCGTTCCCGTGCACCTCAGAGTCAGAAGTCAGCATTGCCGTCTTTTCCAGCGAGCAAGCCGTGAAGAGTACTGTGCTCATGTTGTTTGGTGGAGAAAGCCACTGTAGAAATGGTCTCATTCTTCCAGTAAATGGTCCTGTAGAGCAAAAGGCTCTGTCCTGATTCTCACTACAACATGGGGGCTCATATTTCGCCACCATAGTGGTCTAATATAAATATTGATGACAACTTTAGGACTGAGAAAAATCACTGGATAAAAGCCACACAGTGGTGGTGCATGCCCTTGATCCTACCACCCAGGAGGCAGAGGCAGGCGGATCTCCGAGTCTGAGACCAATCAGCTCTACAGAGTGAGTTCTAGGATAGCCAAGTCTATAGAGAAACCCTGTCAAACAAAAGTCATTGGATAAAACGTGGTTCATTTTCTGAGAGCAGGATAGACTTCTTGAAAGTTCTTTCTTGCTGGCAAATCTGAGCAAGCACTTCTCAGTAGACCTGTTCAGTCTTATCTAAGTGGTCTTTTTTCTTAACCCCTTATGAGCACATTTGACGGTCTTTGTCTTAAGTGTCTGTGAAGACCAGTCTCATTATTACTGACTTTGGCCAGATAGAAAAATTACTGCAAAGGACCTCATCTCTTTAACTCTCCAAGTTTGGGCCTCTTTACCCAGTAAGGCAGTGATGTGAGCATTAGCCTTGGGAGAGTTTCTAAGAGAAAGATGCTTTCAATGCCCAAGTACCTGGCTGTTTCTAAGAGAGCCATGCTTGGTGATCTGTACCACATTTCCCGGTAAGGACACCACCATGTCTGGAACTGGTGCCAGGCCTCTGGAGGTTATGTCTGATCTTTGTGTTTTTGTAGTAGTCGCAGAAGACAGATTTTTCACACCTTAGGGCCTTGGGATGTTATAGCAAATGACTGAACTATTTATTATCAGTCCCTCTCTGTGTATGTGGCCGTCTCCAAATTCTCTGTTATTTGGCCATCTCCAAATTCTTTATATCCTTGTACCCATTCTACTAAATTCAGCATATTTAAATTGTTACTCTCCATAACCCCTTATTTTGTGATGTATATTTTCTCTTCTGAGGGAAAAAAAAGCCTTATTTTAATTCAGAATAAAAGATTTAAAAGCTCTGAAATGGAAATAAGGACTCCCTCTGAAGAAATAGAGAAATCCAGCCGGGCAGTGGTGGCACACACCTTTAATCCCAGCACTCAGGAGGCAGAGGCAAGTGGATCTCTGTGAGTTCGAGGGCAGCCTGGTCTACTGAGTGAGTTCCAGGACAGCCAAGGCTACACAGGGAAACCCTGTTTCGAAAAACCAATTAACCAATCAAAAAAAAAAAAAAAAAAAAAAAAAACCCAAGAAATAGGAAAACCCGCACATGGCTAAGATGCTATGGCCAAGATTGGAAGCTATTGTAGCCAATCTTCCCTCCACGCAGTGCCCCTAAGATCATCCCACAGCAGCAGAGAAACCCAGCTGTTTGCTGAGATCTGCCTGCACGTGTATTTTGTTCAGACTTGTTGCCTGGCCTTCGGGGCAGCAGGTGTGTGTCCGGGAACTCTTGTTTTAAGAAGCATCGTAGATTCCAAGCATCTAGGTCAGAGGTCTTTTCAGTTTGCTTTCTTCTGAACAAAGAAAGAGAGGAACAGAAGCAGGAAGGACAGAAGGAAACAATGGAAAAGTCAACTAACCAGAAGGCGGGCCACCTGAGTGTTGCCAGTGGAAGGCAGATTTCTATAGAGATCAGTGGTTCTCAACCTTCCTAATGCTTGCGACCCTTTAATACAGTTCCTCATGGTGTGGTGACCCCCAACCATAAAATCATTGTCATTACTACTTCATAGCTATAATTTTGCTACTGTTATGAGCCGTAATGTAAATATCTGATATGCAGGATATCTGATAAGTGACCCTCAAATGGGTCGTGACTAACAGGTTGAGAATAGCTTGTATAGATGTTGCCAGTTAGGCATACGGTGGAGACTTGTCCCGTGGGCATAGTCTCGTTAGCCTGGGTAAATAGGTGAATTGGTGCTCTGCTTGTAAGACTTGTCCCATGGGTATAGTCCCTTTTTAGCCTGGGTAAATAGGCACTCAGCTTGTGAGTCTTATATTTAGTGGTGGGAGGGTGTTTATAAGCAGCTAGCTGTCTCAGTCACACACTGTAGGCTCCTGCTTCCCTCTCCATGGTGGCGTCACTTTCTCCCATTTTTCTTTTTTTTTTTTTTTTTTTTTTTTTTGGTTTTTCGAGACAGGGTTTCTCTGTGTAGCTTTGCGCCTTTCCTGGAACTCACTTGGTAGCCCAGGCTGGCCTCGAACGCACAGAGATCCACCTGGCTCTGCCTCCCGAGTGCTGGGATTAAAGGCGTGCGCCACCACCGCCCGGCACTCTCCCATTTTTCTTAAATACCTGTTGAAAGTAGACAGGAGTAGCTAGGAATGAAAAATACAAAACTAACTGGCATCTGGGATGCTCAGACAAAACCCTCTTGTAGTACAAGCTTGCCTTCTAGGCTCGGGGAGAAGCCGGGTTAATAACAGCCACTGTGGTGCGGTGACCTTGATCTGGGTTGCTCTTTGAAGGCTGAGAATGAGTCTCTTGAATCCTCCTCACCCCCTTTACTATGTATCTGGTTTGTTACTCACCTTTACCCTGGGGTTGTCCCCTCTGAACTGACTTCACCGATACAGAGGGGGTACACTGACCTCGGTTACTCATCCCAGAGTGAGAATCCCCCCAACCCCCCACCCTGCGGGCCCCAGGCCCTGCCTGTTTCTTCTCACAAGGCACATGGAATTCTTTGTCCTGCCTTTTCAGTCGCTTCCCTGCCCCCGCCTCCGATTTTGACTCTCTGTTTCTGTCTTGAGATTAGATCTAAGAAGAATAACAGCTGGCTTCCTGGGCATGGCGGTGGCTGTCCTGCTGTGTGGCTGCATCGTGGCCACTGTCAGCTTCTTCTGGGAGGAGAGCCTGACCCAGCACGTGGCTGGACTCCTGTTCCTCATGACAGGTATACTGCACACCATCGGCTTCCTCTTGGCGGCCCGGCATTCTGCATGGTCGTATCACTATTTGTTTTATTTTCACGGGTGGGAAGAGAGCAAGCAGAAGCAGCTCACCCAGCTCTCCTAGGAAATGCAGAATTCAAAGGGAACAGTGTCTAAAGGGCATTGCCTATTTTCCCACGGTAGCATTAATGGGTCAGAGGAAAGTGTCCATTAGAGGCAGTGCTGGTGCCGGGCGGCTGTGGCGCATGCCTTTAATCCCAGCACTCGGGAGGCAGAGCCAGGCGGATCTCTGTGAGTTCGAGGCCAGCCTGGTCTACAGAGCGAGATTCAGGACAGGCACCAAAACTACACAGAGAAACCCTGTCTCGAAACAACAACAACAAAAGAGCCATCCAGTGGTGATATTTTTTTGTCTCATTGTTTAATTCTGTGTCTTGAATTCTAGCTTGGACTCTTGACAAAGATGGGCCGCTTTTTCTCAGGGTTGCTCAAAGAGAGGAAGTTGAATAGCGGCAAGTCCCCTCCTAGTGCATGTACCGGGGGTGCTGTCCTTGGCATCACTATTGGAGGACTTACTGTGTTAGCGGCTGGTCTCGGTCTTAGACACCACACAGCTTCTCTAGCGTGCGATGTTGCCGCCCATTTTTATCATGGAGACACATAAGAAATGATCTGTGATAGCAATAAAAGCTGTGAAGAAGCCGGGCGGTGGTGGCGCAAGCCTTTAATCCCAGCACCCGGGAGGCAGAGCCAGGCGGATCTCTGTGAGTTCAAGGCCAGCCTAGGCTACCAAGTGAGTTCCAGGAAAAGGCGCAAAGCTACACAGAGAAACCTTGTCTCGAAAAACCAAAAAAAAAAGAAAAAAAAAGCTGTAAAGAAGATGAGCAGTGTACAGTCGGGCTGGGTGATGCTGACGTAACCATATTAAACCATGAGAAGTGGGCGGCCGAAGTTGGCAGAGAACTGTGGGCTGAGGAAGCCATTAGCCCCGGATTCCGGGCAAGAGTGAGGTGAGCGTGTTCTGAGCAATGGGAGGAAGAGCAATAGGAGAAAAGAAACCACACAAGATGGGAGCCATAGTCAGGGACCAAATCCTTAGAGATCTCTCAATGAAGAGAAGAGCATGAATTTGAAGTAAAGGTGATGGAAACTGCTAGGAGGTTTCATCGAAGGATGACTTTACTTAAAGCCTAAGGGGTGTGGAGACATGGCTAGGTTTTTTTGGTTAACAAGTGAAGGATATTTCTGTCTAAAAGGGAGGTGGGAGTTGGGTCAATGACTAGCTGAAGGTGGCCACAGAGAAGAAATGATTTTCTTTTCAGCCTTCACCAGGAAGTGAAGGTGTGAATAGTAAGAGAATGCCAAATCAAGTCTCACAAAGTTGTCTCAGCTTAAAAACCAACACAACTCTAGGTGGTCATTTCCACTTCCCCGAGGTTTTGGTACTCAAGTGACCGTGACAAGATTTTTTTTTTTCCCAATACTTCCCTCTGTTATGGGGGATTTATCAAGGCGGTGTCTTGGCAGCAACATGCCTCCAGGGCTGACCCCACCTGGTTTTGTGCTCTATTAGCATACACTAAGTGCACGAAAGAATGGGTTTCAGCGTGGTCTTCTCGTCCACGTCCACGCCATCTTCTCTACATTTCTCTCAGAGTCAATGAATGATACGCGGTGCTTCATTTCTAGTGTGCTCACCTCGTAGCCTTGACATGAGGTGAGAAACAGCTCGCCTTCCTTTTTACTCCACTCTACTCCTTCTCCATGCAGGGCTGGGGCCTTGTCTCTGGACTGTCGTAAGCACCCCCGACAAAACATTCAGACAGACCACGGACTCTGCATCATTCAGAGCAGAAAGCCAAGTCAGTTCTTCCAGGTTTAGCAGAAGAGCCAGGGACGTAGTTCAGGAAGGCTTGAAGCTGGTTCCCAAGGTTTGGAAGAGGGATTTGAACCCTTAAAGCCAGACTCTGGGTTCATGTCTATGAGCAGCCCAGACAAAGTGGCCAAATTGTTCAAAGATTTTTCTAAGCC
Organism: Peromyscus eremicus; assembly: GCF_949786415.1. Lineage (NCBI taxonomy): Eukaryota > Metazoa > Chordata > Mammalia > Rodentia > Cricetidae > Peromyscus > Peromyscus eremicus. The sequence continues at coordinate 13,544,937 of NC_081437.1, read as the reverse complement.
TGGCTGGGGCTTCGTAGTCAGTAAAAATCTCCTCCTTTTCTCTCCCCTTTATGAGTTTTTGGTTTCCAGCCCAAAATACATCGAAGAGTTGTAGTTTGCTTTCCTGTAGCATAGTTTTTTTTTGTTGTTGTTTCTTTGTTTATCAGATAGAGTCTTGCTATGTATCCCTGGATAGTCTGGAACTTTCTATGTAGGCCAGGCTGGCTTTGAACTTGTGGCTGTCCTGCCTCTGTCTCCTGAATCTTGGGATTGCAGCTATACATTGTAATGCTTGACCACTTCCCCCAAACTCTTGAAAGGCCCCACATCAAAAGTCACAGAAGGATTATTTTATTTTAAAGGTCATTTTATTTTATTTTTTTTAACTAGAGGTGATGCATGAGTAACTAAGGATGTTCAGAATATGAAACAGCCGTTAGTATTGAAATAAATCACAAGGCCACACAAGCCAGGCCTAACAGTTCTGGGGAGGCCAAGGAGATGGTATTTACAGAAAGGAAAGTGAAAATCCAGTGTCTTGTCGTCACACAGAAGAGTTGACAGTTTTCAGGGTCCTGTGTTGTTCTGTCACTTGAAGTGGGATGTAGGGAGGTTCCTTTTGATTTTGTTACTACAAACAATGCCTCCAGATTCCTCTTAGGACACCAAGATGGTGGTTAATCCACCAGATGAGATAGCTTGGCTGGAGCGCCTTACCAGGCAGTATCGGGCCATGGAAACACTGAAGGGTTAAAAGAATTGATTTTAATTAAGCAGTCTGCCTTCAGCAGCTCTAAACAGCAGCCCTCCCACAGATTTTTGATGCTAAACTTAGCCCCTTCTAATACGCTGGCGTCTTCATTCTCTGCCTGAACTGATTAGCTAGCCCTTCAGTGGGAACCCCAGTGATGTGACAGCTGAGCTGTTAAGATGAGAGGCACAGAACAGCTTTCCTCCTTTAACCATGTGGTCCATGGACCAGCCTTGAAGACTTGCAGGTGGAATGATTCCTTCTGGACCATCAGTCTGCATCCGAGAGCTGGGCTGCAACCCCATGTGCCCGACCCCTACTCTCCCGCCTTGCCAGGGTTCCTGGAGAAAGACCTGGGGCATCACATTAGACCTGTGATTATCACATGCTCTGAGGCTACACACTCAAACCCAGTGGCATTCGCGGAGGACTGAGTCAGCGAGACCCTCCTTTTCCGGCTTTAAGCCCCTGTCTGTTGCTAGAATGTACTATTTTCATTGTGGTGTGAATGAGTACTCTATCCACATTGAGTGAATGAAGCATCTGGGTTGGGGAGATGGCTGACTCAGCAAAGGCACACACACACACACACACACACACACACACACACACACACACACGCACACACACACACACACACCCCGCAAAGCATGAGGGCCTCCATTTAATCCTCAGAACCCACATAAAAATAGAATTCTGAATGTGGTGGTGTGTGCTTATAATCTCAGGGGTCAGGAGGCAAAGGCTGAAGAGTTTCCAGGGATAGCTGACCAGCCAGCCACGCCTACTTGGTGAGCTCCCAGCCAATGAGAGCCCCTGTCTCAAGGAAGGTAGAGAAAGTTCCTCAGGGTTGTCCTGAGACCTCCATAAACACGTGCACTCTCACACACACAAGCACATACATGTAGACACATGAAAAAAAAAAAAAAAGCCGGGCGGTGGTGGCGCACGCCTTTAATCCCAGCACTCGGGAGGCAGAGCCAGGCGGATCTCTGTGAGTTCGAGGCCAGCCTGGGCTACCAAGTGAGTCCCAGGAAAGGCGAAAAGCTACACAGAGAAACCCTGTCTCGAAAAAACCAAAAAAAAAAAAAAAGAGTAGACGAAGCATTCTGTTAGATGACAGTAGTAATTTAGCTGTAATTGTTACCATTAAAGGGTTAATTTGTTCAATATTTTCAATTTTAGTATAATTTTTATCTGTTATGGAATTTCAATCTGTCTTTTATTACATTTTAAGGTGTGTGTGTGTGTGTGTGTGTGTGTGTGTGTGTGGTGTGGTGTGCCACTGTGTGTATGTGGGGGTCAGAGAAGAGCTTGCAGGATTCAGTTCTCTCCTTCACCATGTGGTTTCCCAGGATGGAACTCAGGGCTGGACAAGCAGCTTCATCTGCTGAAACCTCTCCCTGGCCCTTAGCTATTTTTTAATACACCGCAAGTCTTCCTATTTGAAGAAAGCTTGTATTCCATTTTCCTCCCTGGGTGCCGGTCTCACTCCCAACTGTACTTACAGTCCTTCAAAGGCTGAAGCCTTCTGGAAGAGCACACGTGGCATGTCATGTGACCCCCCCATACTGACAGCAGAGTGCAGGCAGCCCCCTAAAGCATCAGGAGCAGCCAGCACTCAGCCTGGCCTGACCCTTCCTTTGCTTCCGTGCATCTAAGTAAAAGGGGTCTGCTGTAGCAGGTCTTATCCTAGAATGATCTAGGCTGTCCATCAACTACAACCCTAAGCCACAGACACTTGATACATTATCTGAAACCCTGGGGACTCAATGTGTTTTGGAATTCAAGACCTAAATATTTTATATTCGTAAGAGCATATGGCGGGCACATGTGGCCTGTGTTATCTAACATGTCGGCAAGGTCTGGGGCATTGTTGCAAAATCAAATACATTAACATTTCTGCAACAAAAATGTATGAAATAGTCACACTAAGCAGGGCCAGTGAGAACCTCAGGGCAGGGCAGCCTTTGTCTCTAAAGGAAATGGATGCCATATTGCAGAAAAAAACTAGATTTTTTAAAAAAAGGAATTGCAGATCATGTGTTTTCATTGTGTTTGTTTATGTATGTTTTTTAAGTTTGGTCTGTCTCCAGTAGGCCCGCCACATCATTTAGTTAAGACGACGGAGGTGAGGCTTTTTGAGTTCATCTAGGTGAAAAGGAACAAGTCTTTTTTGCTGAAAGGGCGAAAAGACCGGAATGATGGGCAGGCTATCTTTTGAAGGCACAGGGAAAAGAAAATCGATGTTTATGCCTCTGGGTGTTGTAGTCAGTTGTTTATCAAGCAGGCTGAGCCGAGGAAAGCAGCTTCTACTCTTGAGCCTTTTAAACACTTCAAAGGAGGGAGGTCAAAAAGAACGGGCCTGGTTAGCCTAATTACATCTTCCAAGCTGGCCATGGGCACCTCCGAGGTTTTAGGGCAGGAAATCGGGCTGATGATCTGGGATGGTGGCACCAATTTATTTGCTGTCCTGATCTAAAAATATCCCCTCCAGTCCTGCCCTTCTATGATGTCATGGTGCGTTCTAATTAAGAATATCGGCAGAAAACCCTTTAATATTTTATAGGAGAAGTAGCCGCACACAGGGGTTGTCAGGAAACCAGTAATTATTCACTCTTTGAAGATATTCCTAGCTATAGCCAGGAGCAAGCTCAGGACAGGGAAACCTCTCTCTCTCCTGGGGTCTCCGGTTGGGCTGGAAGTTTGAGCTTGTTGGAGGAGAAGAGGGAGGGCAGGGAGAGTGGGATTGAAAAATGAAAAACTAACCTTTCTTCCTATGGGTCCTCAAGATAGACCTTGGCTTTTTTGAACTTTTGAATGCAAACATACCTGCATAACCCTCTCTGTCCCTCGTATGAACTAGATTGCTACTGATAAGAATGCAGTATGACCTGAAATAACTTGATGAGTAGGTCATTCCCTCATGGGGCAATTTGGTATGAACTACTTTTTTTTAAGTTTAAAAAAAGATTTATTTTTATTGTGTGTCTGAGTGCTTGTGTATTTGTATAGTATGTATGTGCATGGAGTGCCCAAGGAGACCAGAAGAGGGCATTGGATCCCTGGAACTGGAGTTACAGATGTTATGAGCCAACATGTGAGAGCTGGGAATCAAACCCTAACCCTCCAAGACCAACAGTCGCTTCTAGCCACTGAGCCATCTTACCAGCCCCCCATGAATTACTTCTTAAGAGGGTATTAATCAGTTAATTGTAGAGTTCAGTTTTGTTTAGCAGGCTTTCTTGACTCTATGAGCGTATGCCTGGTAGCCACTGTGTAGAAATTACAGGTAATCTAAGAGGTACCTACTATCTTTGCTTGCAATGCATGTTGGGAAATGGTAGAACACTTTGGGTTCCAGATCTAAGGGAAACCCATAAAACCACCTCTCATCAAACGAGAACTAGGTCCAGGACATAGACGATAATAAAGAAGTACTAATATACTACGTTAAAATTGCAAATCTTGCTAAGACCTGTAAAAGAAACAGAAGTATACTCTATTCAGTTAGCAGACCCAAACACACACCATGCTAAGGGTTAAGTTGAATTTCCCAAAATTTATATGTTGAATTCCCAGCCCCTAGGATCTCAAAGTGTGACTTAACTTGGAAACAGGGACTTTAAAGAGAAACACACATCAAATTAGGACAACATGTTGGGTCATAAGCCGGGTAGATGGTGTTGGTCTTGGAGAAGGGGGAGATTTGAATGGTTACATGTGAAGTGATGAGGAAAAGGCAGCCATGTCCAAGGTCAGGTGGTTTCAGAAGCAAACCATTATACTGATGCCTCAAGCTTAGATTCACAGTCTCTGGAATTCTGAGAATAGAGCTTTCTTTCTTTCTTTCTTTCTTTCTTTCTTTCTTTCTTTCTTTCTTTCTTTCTTTCTTTCTTTCTTTCTTTCTTTCTTTAATCCTCTCTGTCTGTAGCTCATTGCTACGGTAGCTTTATCAAGCTCATACACATGAACACTGTAAGATGCGTGAGGGATTTAAAATCAAGCTTATATCAAAACTGGCCTAAACTATAAATCTGGCTGCAGTCAGTAGGCATGCCTTTGTTATTTAAAACAAGGGGTTTTTCCCCCCTGATGTGATCAAATTTAGGATTTAGGATTATTTGTTTGCTTTGAGACAAGGTCTCACTATGTAGCTCTTGGAACTAACTCACTATGTAGACCAGACTGGCCTCAAACTCACAGAGACCAGCCTACGTCTGCCTCCCAAGTACTGGGATGAAAGGGGTGATATACCCAGCTGGATTTTTTTTTTTTTTAATCTTGAATGGGACAAACTTCTCTTTCCAAGACTTGTAAAAGTTTGTCTTCTCTCACTACATTTCCTTGTATGACCATGAATAAGCCTTTCCATTGTACTAAGAACAGCAGTAGCTGTTAGGTGTTTGTAGACTTCCTCAGGAACATGAGGGTCTGGATGGAATAGCTCCTCCTGTTCATCTCTCCTTGGGTTTTGTCTCATCTAGAACAATTCCAAGAGCTTCTAGAAGGAGAGAAGACACCACTGGAGGCAGAGGGGACATTGTGAGAAGAGGGTAGGGCAGACAGGGGACACCTGAGTGGGCCAGTAGACCTGGCTCTCCCTCATGCCATGGCCCATGAGGCAAGGAGATAACATTTCATCAGTTTGATGAGTACCTCTTGCCAAAAGGACCTGAGTGGCCAGGAGATGCATGTGGTATTTCATGGTAAAATAAATATAGGCAAGGAAGAAAAAAAAAAGTAAGAGAAAGGGACAATCAAATTTGTAAGATGTGTTAGCATTCCTTAGCAGTGACAAAATGCCTGGGTAAATCAATTGAAGAGGAAGAAAGGTTTTGTTTGTTTTTTTGGAGTCCATGGTTTCAGAGTTTTCAGTCCATGGTCTCTTAGTGCCGTTGCTTTGGGCCCATAGACAGAATAAGCCCATGGAGTTCCAATAGCCCCTTCTAGGGGGCTGTGACCCCGTGACCTAATTTTCTTCTGCCATTCCCCATCTGCCAAAGATTCCACTGTCTCCTAGTCATGCCCACTGTTAAATATAATAAGAGAGTGGTCGGCTCCAGAAAGAGATTGACACATAATCACCTGCCTTTCCCAACTGGCCACTCCATTTATTATTATATTTAACATTCGGTGCTGTGACTTGGAAAAAGAGGCTAACATTAATTCCCCTCCCCTACTATGATCTCCTCTTTCCTCCGGACTTTCTGGCTCATGGGGTAATTATGTGTCAGTTTCCTTTCTCAGGCCCGTCACTGACATACAATTATTATTATTATTATTATTATTATTATTATTATTATTATTATATTTAACACTCACAAGCTGATAAACAACAGTTCCAAACTCCAAACCATAACACAATGCAAGTTAGATCCAAGACTGAGGGTAGAAGCTAAAAAGCATGCCAAAATAGTCTCTATTTTGCTCATGGGAGGGGCGGGGCACAGATTTAGCTTTAGGGAGCTTCAGCCCCTGGCCTGTTGGACAAAAGAAAGAAAGGAAGAAAGAAAGAAAGAAAGAAAGAAAGAAAGAAAGAAAGAAAGAAAGAAAGAAAGGAAGAAAGAAAGAAAGAAATCCAGTTAGATACACTCCACACAGAGTCCATGAGGTCTACACTCACCAAGTGCCCAGGAAAACACAGACTCATTCAGGACACGAGACCGAGAGAAACCTTTGCCCTGGTCATGTCTTCAGATTAGACGGGTTTTTAGCATCCTTTCTAATTCAGCATGAACCGAGGGTATAATAATAAAATACATCACAGCAAAAGCAGTTCCATGGAGTTCTTGGAGGGAGGGGTGCTCATAAAAATCAACATTTGAGATAAAATCAAAGGGAGTTCATTCAGAAAGCAATGTAAGCTGTTGCATTTTTTTAAAGCTTAGTTTCCTCATAGTACTATAGACACGAAGACGTCTTAGGGAATAGACTTATTCTGTGTCTTATTGGGGATTAGCAAGAATAGGAGGGTTGGAACTGTAAGGGACTTGTGTGGGCATGCCCCAGTTCTACATGAAGGCCCCAGGGAAGGCAAGGGAGGCAATATCAGGGTCATGAAGAGCTGAGGCTACAATGAATATTTCTTGCAGCCCAGCCCAGTGCATTTTACATCAAAGGATGCTTGGAAAATCCAAGCTTGAACTCAAGCTTTCAGAGGTCATTAACATCATGCTGCTTGTAAAAATGCGTGCTTTTAGGCAGTCAGCTGTGTGCAGACATCTGAGTGCAGGGTGAAGCTGTTTTCCCTGGGAAGAGGTCATTGTTGCACCATTACGGTTTACCTGTTGATGTGCCAGAGATCAATTCCCCCCCAACAGCTCTATTGTTCTAGTACCAGCATCCCTTCAGGGTCTTATTGTTCACAAGCACGGTTCTTATTGTCAGTGCAGTCATGTGGACAGATGTAAGGACATTTGTTCTTCATGGGGTTTGGGGAAAGCTGGGAAGTACTCTTAAATGCTTTATGCCTTGATCAAAGAATGATTTCCATTCTTGTTTCCCTATTGGACAACTCGAATGATATGTCTGTTGCTAAACAACAACAACAAACAAACAAACAAATAAAAAACAGTGCAGAGCTGGGTGGTGGCGCACGCCTTTAGTCCCAGCACTCTGGAGGCAGAGATAGGCAGATCTCTGAGTTCGAGGCCAGCCTAGTCTACATACAGAGTGAGTTCCAGGATAGCCAGGGCTGCACAGAGAAACCCTGTTTCTTAAAAAAAAAAAAAACCAAAAAACCAAACCTGTGCAGAAAGAAGTCAAGCCATATTACTTTATCCTTTTCAGAAAAACAAAGTCATTTATTTTTGAGCTTAGAAACAAAGCCAGACAAAGAGTAGGGAATACCAAATTATCTCAGACAGAGTACTTTTGTTTTAGAATGTTTATTTTCCGGGTGTACATTTGGAAAAAGAATTAGGTAATGTGCTTTTGCATGATCCAAATGGCAGTCTAGAGCTTGTGAAATGGCGTTAGGGTGTAGGGTGATCTTCATTCCCTGCCAATTGCTGCTTGCTCTGAGTTTGTTTCTCTGCCAGTGGCTTTGATCTCCAAAGCTGCAGATTAAGACAGGGGTAGAGTTCTTGCTTCTTTTTGCCTCTGTCTTTTCAGTTTTAAAATCTGTGCCTTGTGTATCCCCAAGGATGTGAAAGCCATTTCCCAGCCAACAGATGACACTTCCTCTGTCCACAGTGACAATCCAGGGCATGATGAGAGACCGTGCGGGGTTTGGACATTCTGACACTTGACTGAAATGCCAGTTTCTGTTTTCATTTGTTTATTTTATTTCATGAACTCTGCAAGCACCCCATTCTCATCCTATATCCACCCCTGTAAAACCTTCCTGAAGGTCCATTAGGGAGCAGGAAGCATCTATATCCTTGGGCACTAAGAAACATGTTTATAAGTGGTGTGTGTGTGTGTGTGTGTGTGTGTGTGTGTGTGTGTGTGTGTGTGTGTATGTGTTGCTGGCCCAATGAGTTAGGCTGGCTGGCTAGCAAGCCCTAAAAATTTATCTGCCTGTCTCTTCCTTCTTAATACTGTGATTATAAATATGTGCCACTATGATTGGCTTTTTATGTGGCTATCAAATCAAGACCTTCATGCTTGCAAGGCAAGAACTTTACCAAATGAGCCTGTTTTGTCTGCCCAGCCCTGATTTTAGTGTTCTTGAAGGACAACTATATATACACATATTGATATGATAAGGTAAAATATTGTTTTATATATATAATATACCATATATATCATATGCACATATATACATATATATGGCACATATATATATCACCCAAATTAATTACAAATTGCACGATTAAAATACACAATACCTTTACTAAGATTTTTACATCAATTCCAAATTCCTAGACACAATTTATATTATTTGGAAGTATTCGTTATTTTTTTTTTAAATTGATGAAGGTATAGTGTGTGTTAGATTCTGTATCACCAAAAAAAAAATAGCAAAAAAAAAAAATAGCTACTTCTAATAATTCATTTACTCTTACAGGCAACATGATGACTATAATAATCAAGAGATGCTCATTTTAAATGTTGAAGTGTCCAAGTTGCTTTGCTATAATAAAACCAATGTGTACAGAAAAGAAAAAGAAAGAAAAGAAAGATGATTTTGTACAATGACGGCAGCTCTATGAAAATGTAGATCTGGCAGAGCAAAGGAAATTACAGCTGTTTAGTGTTAGATCTGAGAGACTGTTAGAGTTTTTTTTTTTCCTAAAAACAATTTTTAAGGGCTGGGAGTGTCACTCGGTTGGTAGAGTGCGTGCCTTGTATACAGGACTCATTCTCCAGCATTACCTAAAAACCAGGTGTGGTGACACATGCTGGTGATCCCAGCGCTCCAGAGGTGGCCACGGGAGGCTCCAACGTACAAGGGTCGTCCTCAGTGACTTCCGGGAAGAACCTTGGCTAAATGAAACCCCGTCTCAGAAAAACAAACAACAACAGCACCAAAAAACATGGCCTGGGAGATGATAGTTCTGTTGGTAAAGTGCCGGCTTTCATGAGAACTGGGGTTTGATCTCCAGGACTAGGGAGACAGAGAGAGATGATGTCTGAGGCTCACAGCCCAACCAACCTGGTCTGCTTTGTTGGGCTCCAGGCTTGGGAGAGACCAGAGATTCTGTTTTAAAAAAAAAATTAGTGGAGAGCACCTCAAGAATGACATCTGAGATTATCCTGTGGCCTCCATGCATACCTGCACATGGACATGCCCCAGCACATAGGCACTCAAGCATGTACACACACACACACACACACACACACACACACACAACTGCATACACAAAAAAACAAAGACCAGTTTTTGTTTGGTTGGTTGGTTTTGGGGTTTTTTGAGACAGAATTTCTCTGTGTAACAGTCCTGGCTATCCTGGAACTTGGTAGACCAAGCTGGCCTGGAACTCACAAAGATCCACCTGCCTCTGCCTCCTGAGTGCTGGGATTAGAGGCGTGCGCCGCCGCCGCCGCCGCCGCCGCAGCCACCACCACCCGGGGGGGAAAGACCAGATTTTTTTAATTAATTGTGAAAGACATAAGAACACAACTGAACTGAAACATGCAACATTATTTACACCAGGCAGAACAAATCTAGGTGACTCAAATGATCCGAATTGTCCCTGCAATTTGTCAACGCTTTACAGAATGAATCCGTTCAAGTAACGGAATTCCAGGTGTTCCCGCATTTGGAGCGGTCTGATTTTCACGGAGGCTTGTCTGGCGTTTTTGCCTGGACACAAGCAAATGCACCACTGATTGTTCTGTTCTCTGTGTATCACTTACAGGGATATTTTGCACCATCTCGCTCTGCACGTACGCCGCCAGCGTCTCCTATGACTTGAACCGGGTCCCGAAGCTCCTTTACAGCCTGCCTCACGATGTGGAACACGGCTACAGCTGGTCCATCTTTTGTGCCTGGTGCAGTCTGGGTTTTATCGTGGCCGCTGGAGGGCTCTGCATCGCCTACCCGTTTATTAGCCGGACCAAGATTGCACATCTCAAGTCTGGCAGGGACTCCACGGTATGACTGTCCGCACGGTCCCAGCTACAGAGTGGGGTCCCTCCAAAATGGGAGCGGAACTGAGTTCACCCCAGGGTTCCAAGCACAAAGAGGTCTTTTACATTCCAACCTGTTGCCTGCAGCCCTTTCCCGATGACTGATGGGAAAATCACACAGAACCTCCCAACCTTTCTAAGGACGAGACTACTGTGGGTTCAAGTGCTTTAATGACTTTATGCTTTGGCTGTGCGAAATGAGGAACAGTGTGCCACGGAACATTTACAGGCATCAGAAAAGAGGAACATCGATGGGAAAAAATTTGTACGATCTCCATTTCTTTCAGAAAGTTTGTATATAACGATCGCTGGAGAGTTGTTTCTATCTGCGAAAGGATTCATAACAAAACAAGTATAATTTTCTTGTCACTGTATCAGGCTTGTTCGATTTTTTAACGCAGCATCTTCAGAACTGGTCCTTAACGGTGTCTTGTGTCAGGACCTGCTACTCGTGCATTATTGGTGGCTGTTCCTTGTCACCAGAGGATTATTCTTCTGTTGCCTTACTGTTACTTTTCATGAATTGAAGTCAACTCTCTGTCTTTGTACTGGGTTCAAACGCATAAGAACAACAGACCAACTGTATAAGAGCCGATCCGAGTAACACTATGCAGTATCGTCTGAAGTCTGACCTATTGTTTGGCTTTGTGTCTCTTTATGTTAACTGGGTTTCTGCATTAAACGACTGCCCCCTTGTTAATTTAGATGTGCTTTTGTTTTCTGGCTTTTAGCTGGGTCAACAAGTCTTCCCTAGACATAGACAGCCGGGGAACTCTGTTTTGTTTTCAATTACTTTTTTGTTTATTTGATTTGGGTTTTTTTTTTTTCTGTTTTTTGTTTTTTTGGAGGCCAAGTCTTACTATGTAGTCTGGCCTCTGGTGGCTCACTGTGTATCCCAGGCTGGCCTTTAACTTGCAGTGACCCTTCTGCCTGGGCCTTCTGAGTGCTGAGCCCAAATTATACTAAGCCTAATTGCTTTACTTCGATTAAGCTGGTCATTGTTATTTATCTTTTCGTAGCAATTATATATTTGCTAATAACATAGGATGGCATTTTCAAAACTTTCAAACTTCAAGTTCGAAATTTCGCTATGATATTGAAGTCCCCATCGCTTTACCACCTGTCCGGCTTTCATTCAGTGACAGGCATGGTCCTTGACCTTATGGGTTTTTCAGCTTCACCTAGCTGCATCAGAAACACCTGGAAGGTTCTTCAGCAGGATAGTAACTCACGGTCCACAGATGAGCATAAGCTTGGATTTTAAGAAAAGTTGAATAAAAGAGAAAAAAAAAGAGGAAGGAAGAAAGAAAAAACACTCAGCAAATTCTGATGGGCATCCAGGACTGACCCCGTGAGTCAGAATGTGACTGATCTCCTAAGCTACCAACTAAGCTGGCTAACTTCCTTAGCACTGGCCCTGAGGACCCTAGTTGGGCTGTGCATTTTTCCAGATGTTACTTTATCCAGTCTTCTCAAAAGCTCCACGAGGCAGGGACTATTCTAGGGACACTGAGGACCAGAATGGGAACATTTACTTCATTTTTTTTTTTCACTTAAAAATCTTTCCACTGTGTTTTCTCCTCTTCCAGTGGAGGGATGGGCACGAACGCCTAAGCTTCTCCCTTTAGCTCAGTGCCAGCCCCTTTGTCACGTGACGGGTATCATACGGTTCTAGAAATAGGGGGAAATGCCACACCCTCAAGAAGACATTATTTCGGGTTTTAATTTCACTGAAACAACTTCATTCATTAAGACCCCCGATTTAGTGGCTGAAGATGTACCTCATTTGGTAGAGTGCTTACTTAGCATGTCAAGACTCCATCACTTTATAAACTGGGCCTGCTGGCACATGCCTGTAATCCCAGAACTTTTGGAGAAGCCAGAGGATCAGAAGTTCAAGGTTGTATTTGACTACTACAAAGTGAGTTTGAGGCCAGCCTGGGCTACATTGAGACCCTGCCTCAAACAACAATACCCAATGGATTCAGTATTTATAAAAGAAAAATAATAATTATCCCAAGAGAGAATAGAGTTTATTTCCAAATGCCAGTGCCCACACACCATCCTGGAGGCTGTTGGGAGGAGGCAGTGATACCAGAGGCCCCTCAAATGCTCCCTTGAGGGTCCAGGCACCACTGAGGCCCCAGGCACATTCTCAGGCTCTCCAGTCTATTTAACAACCCGGTCTCTCTCGACGAAATCAGATACATCTAGAAAGGGGCAATTATTTTCATTTATTACTTATGTGGGAAATTCTCAAAGCAGGAGAGCACTTTCTTTGAAGTCTTTTTTGAAAGATCCCCCGTAGAAGATGTCAGGACTCTCGAACATTTATATTCTACCCACTGCAGCAGTGTCTGAGCGAGTTACTTTTGAAGTTTCAGGGGCTCTTCCTAGCGGTTTGAGGAGAGAGTGGAAGAAAGCTTCTCCGTGGCAGAAGGTGAAAAGGATCACGTACCAGAAAGGTTCCTGGGAAGCTGGGGGAGTTGACAGAATTTAGAGAGGAGCTGGCAAGAGCTGGGAACACGGGGAATGAGCCTGGCCAAGAGTCCTCCATTTCTCTTTACTGTCCAGGGAGTGAGAGAATGTTGTCAATACTGGGCATCTGACCCCCATCCTGGGGTCCTCCTAAGGGTGTCTCTTTAACTGGTACCTGAACAAGACCAGTTGAAATGGTCAAGCGGGACTGTGTGTGGGATGGAAATGTCTTGATATTCTCTGCTTGTTCTCTGTACTGCTTTTCATAGCACAGGGATGGCGAGACTGTTTCTTTGCCTCAGGGGATTTTGACGGGCCCTGAGTAGAGGTAGCTGTGTTCATTGAAGTGAGGAGACAGGCGCTCTCGGAGTGGGGGAGTCACAGGAGGAACTTCACAGGCTGGAAAGGGCCCAAGGGCAGCTCTGAGACAGCAAAAGGAAGAGGAGGGTGGCCCCGTGGTTAGCTGTACCCACCCTGCGGTAACGGGGTGTCCAGGGATACTGGAGCTCTAGGTATAAAAGCTCCCCTATCCCAAGAGCAGATTCAAAGGCTGGGAAGAACCAAGCCATGGTCAGGTACCTCTCAGGAGTGGCTGGTCTTAGCCTCAGAAAGTCTAGGGACATTGGTCCATCGGTGCTTATGTCTCTTCAGTAGTGACCCAGAAAGGTCTCCCCACCCCCAACCCCCCCAACCCCGCCCCCAGGCTCTGAATGATGAGTGGATTTACAGAGCATCTGAGAGTGCAGGCTAAAAAAAAAAAATTAAAAAAAAAAACATCATATCTAGCTGCCACAAAGAGATAACATTTAGCAAAGCAGGCTTTAGCTGAAGCCCCGAGGAGAGAGCCCCAGGGTTCATATTGCCCTCTTTTGAACAGCCTTGTCTGTGGTTTACTGCATTGTTAGAACCTCGACCACCCACTCTGAGGAAACACTGCCTGTTTCTTTGGACCCCCAGGAGCTCTTGGGAGTCAAGATTGTCAGAGCGTCCTATCCCCCATAAAACGAATAAAAATATTTCAACAAATATTTCTGGAATGCCTAACATGAGCCAAAAGCTCCGCTGGACACTTGGGAAACAATACAGCCGGACAAAGGCTCTTGCTGGTGAGAAGCTTTTGCGGCAGGAAAATGAAGTAAGGGATAGACAGACAGGCAAATGTAGCCTTTCTGACCCCAAATTGCATAAATATGGAATTAAAGTCATTCGGACAGTTGTTGCCACAAGGTGCTTTTGAGTGACAACCACAGCGTGGGGCCGTGTGCATTTCCCTTCACCTTGTTCTAACAAGAAACTCACAAGAAATTTTAGGAGGCGGGAAGGCGCCTTTCGAGGATTTCCCAGTTGAAACTGGAATAAGAGAGTGATAACAGGGTATGAAACAGGTGAACTAAACCAGGGGGCTGGAGGGGCACCTGAGGTCCTGAGGACAGGTAAGGGAAGGCCCCTGTGCTCCAGGGGACAGTGTGTCTGACGAGGGCTGACTGTCAGAGGTGCTCAGTGCCTAGATGATGCCTCTAGGTCCACTCGAGCTGGTTCCCCTGCTGGGGACACCCACATCTCTGCTTGATTTATTTGAATTTTACACCCACCAAATCACAGCCCTCCTAGACCCCATCCCTGAACAGGCTACGGCTGCCGTAACCCCTTTCCTTACCGGTTCTTCTTCACATGCTGTTTCCATGCTAACCGGCATTAACCAGACTTAAGGCTCTTCTTCTTGCAAGGCACAAACTGCCTTGTTCCTGCTCTGTCCCCAGTGCCCAGAGGCTGGTGCACAGTAGGTGCTCTTAAATCTCTGTAGAATTAATGAATGAATTCAGAGTCTCAGACATAAACTGTCCTCTCCCAGACACCACTGACTCCCTTGACACCCATTTTAGGGAGGCTGTTAAAAATAGACAGTGGTATGAGGCCAAATGGAAGGAGAATATAGCTTGGCGAGGAAGGAAGGCTCATTAGGATAATTAAAGGGACTATTAACCCAGACTAACCCAGATATAACTTGCATGTGTTACGAACAAAGCACTATGGAACATTTATTTGATGTCTCAAACATTATTAAGTTAGTAACCTCAATATGAATCTACACCTCAATTTAAACCTTCCCATTTACGTGCGGGCATTTTACATCTCTAATTGGAATTCTGAAAGGGATGCTTCAGAAATAATTTCTTTTGAATGCAAATGGCTAAACTGACCAAGAACTCTTTTAAATTGCATTTGTATTTCTCCGGGGCTTTGTCCTTTGACCAGAAGGAGTGGAAGTTCTCTGTTCTGCAAAACAACCACAGATGCTTGAAGATGCTTAGGGCACCGAACTGCATCCTGGGAATATGGCTATGCAAGATATCTCCTCTTGGTATGCAACCTATATTTTTACAGACCTTCAAAGCAAGCTTTTTAATTGTTCTCAACTGTTCCATCTGAGTGTGTCTGCCTGGAGTGCCCATAAGAGGAAAACAAATTGGTTACCTATAAATGAAGATTCTTTCTGTGTTTGTGTGTGCGTATGCATACATCACATGCCTGGGTGTGGACACGTGCATCCATGTGCATGCAAGAAAAGGACAGAAGAAGACATTGGACACTTCCTTTATTGCTCTCTTCCTGTTCCCTTGAGGTTTCTCCCTGAACCTGAACCTCATCCAAGCTCCTGGGATCTGTTTGTCTAAGTCCTCTGAGGCTGGGTTACAGTTGTGTGAGGCCATGCCTGTGTTTTATGTGGGTACTCGGGATTCACCCTTAGGTCCTCCCCCTGTACAGCAAGGTCTCTCACCCACTGAGCCCTTCCCCCAGATCCTGCCATCTGTATTGCCTGTGTGGTGTGTGTTTTCTTTCTCTCCTTCAGCCCTCATTGTTAAAACAGTGCCCGCGTGCCTGGACTACATTGGTCTCCTTTGGGTCTCTAAGCGAATGTGATGCAGGCAGGAAACAGAAGATCACCGATCTGGAGTAAACAAAGGGCGGTGGTAGAGGCGGGGTCCTGAGGCTGGCAGAGCCTTGCTGGCTGCCATTAGTAGGATGCAGCACTTAATTCCGGCTGTGGGAAGCAATGAAAGGGTTTAGTGAAGGAGAATGATTCGCTGTCATTTCCATTTTAGGAGTATTGATACTGCAGCTGGGTAGAAAGGGGATCCGAAGAGACTGAGACCAGCCCTGATGTCACAGGAGATGAGATAATGACCTGGACTGGGGAGATGGCAAGGCAAACGGAGAGGGGTGGGCGGATATGTTTTGGAGAAGGCACTGACAGACTGCCCGGTAACTTGGGCATGGGGGGTGGGATAGGAAGGATGACCAAGGATGATTCCTTTGGAAGATTTTAGAACTGGGCAATTGACAGATGGCACACACTTGCCATCCCGACAATTGGGAAGATCAAGGTCATATTTGGCTACATGGCCCGTTGGAAAGGTCAGCCGGGGTTGCTGAGACCCTGTGTCAAGAAAGGGGAAAAAAAGTAAACACAACAAAAAAATTAACTGCCTTTTTTTTTTTCTTTTGTTTTAAATCTGATCCTCCTGCCTCAACCTCCCAAGTGATAGGATTACTGGCATGTGTCATCATGTCTGGTTTGGAAGTACTAAGGGATTGAACCCAGGGCTTTGACTATGATAAGCAAACATTCTATCAACTGAGCTATATTCCTAGTCTAAAAATTTGTGGTTCTTGTTAAAAAAAAAATGGGGGAGGGGGGGATAAATTGAAGAAAAAGGCATAAATAAATAAAGCATGTAAGGTTTTATTGTAAAGTCTATACCACACAGGATGGAATGTCCCGAACTTGATAAATCGTGGGACTGAACATTGTGGCTGAGCATGTGGCTGAGTGGCCCCGGGACTTCCTTTTTGAACTTCCCCAGCTTCCTGCTGACCCCCTTTCATTCTTAGACGTTCTCTAGAAGCTGGCTCTACAGCGCTGGAAATCATTGCTCAATTTGTGGGACCCGCAAGATTTCAGTTTAGGCTCAGGAAGACGCTTCTAATGACTGTGGGTAAATGATCATGAGTGGGAGAGGCAAATGTCCCACAGTGGTGACCTGCTAGGCTGTGGGTCTTTGGTCAAGGATTTCCTTCCTCCAAGAGCTTACTAAAATTGTGAGACTGAGCTCCTGAGTGACGTAGGGCTGACGTTTATGAACTGCATGGGTCATTGCGAAAATGATGCCTTTACTTTAATAAACAGCCAAGACTCTGACCTCCTTGAGTGTTGTGAGACTAGATGGACTGTAGCTTCAGGTTTCTCTAAAAGTGATCTTTAGGTCCACATAAGACCTCTGTGCATTCTGTTCATGTGTACGTGTGGAGTGACACCCTCTGGGGACTCTAGAAAGTGCACAGAGCCTTCCAAGATTCCTAGAGGTACCACTAGGCTCTGGTCCTTCTAGGTCAGCCGGGGTTCTCTGTTGACCATGTCCCTAAAACACAGGAGTTGCCACATCATCATAGCCAAATGTGAAGCATAGGGCAGTTCATTCTTAAATCACAGAATATCTTCTATTTTGACCTTTATGGCTTTACCTACCTGTCAAGCTGACTGTGGTGAGCATAAATAGTTGCTTTAGAAGCTTGGCCATGCCTGAACAGAGTTTCGCTCAGCTTCAGTGGGTTTCAAATGCATTCCCTACAAGCTGAACACATTACACCTCACCTTGTCAACCTGCTTCAGTCCGTTAAAGTTAAGTGTTTAAAATGTACCCAAAGACACAGTTGAGGTTTTCTCATTTCTCCATGGGGTGCTCAGAAAATAAAACAAACTAGAAACAACCACCACTAAACCTCACTTTGGTAAAGTACTTTTCTTTTAAGACACAGATCCCAGAGTCACTTTCGTACTGACGGTTAGATTTTTCTCCATTCTGATGAGACGTACGCAAGAGGCAGAGAAGAAAGCTCTGGTTCTCAGGGTCCTTCCCACTGTCGGCTCTGGGCATTAATAAGAGTAAGTCTTCGACTGAAGGACTGAAGATCTGCCTCACAACATCCTAAAAAAAAAACTAGGAAGCTGGGTTGTGATTTGCTTTCCAGCCTGCTCATCCTACAGACTCCCTGTCTCCCTACACAGCATCCACGTTAACGCCCCCAGACCCCGCACACACTCTAGTAATCCGCCCCTAGCCATATATGAGACATCGTCAGCATTTTATGCATCTAGATAGATTCTCATCCACTCACGATCTTGACAGTTCCCCCTGGAAGTAATTGCTCCATATTTTCTCATCAAGCGGCTGTGTTTCTAAACCAGAATACACACTGCCCTTTGTGACTCTCAAGAATGCCGGGTTTATTTTTATAAGCACAGGCTTCGCTTTACATGACTGACCTTCAAGGCACCCTGTAGTCTGTAGTAGCCTAAAGGTATGACAGCAATTTTAATTACCTTCTCGGCACTCCCCCCGCCAGCCCCAGCACATTATGAGAAATTCTCATGTCACCAGGACTGCCTGAAGATTAATATCTAAGTGGGCAAATCCTCCCTATTTTGTCCCATGGAAACATCCCTGATGGCTTTTTTTAAAAAATCACTAATGAGAGCAATTATTTGTAAAAGGAGGCTACAGAGCCTCGTGGTCAGGGACAGGCTAGCAACTCAGAGATTCAGGGATTTCAGTCCGCCCTTGCTTCGTGGGCTGTCTTGCTGTGTGGCCTTGGAAGTCAATCATCTCTGCTGATCCTCTCAGGAGGCATCCACAAGCCGATGTACTTTCCAGAAATGTCTGCAGTAGCCACACACGTTAAAGAGAGCCCCTCCCCCAGCACTGGGAAGAGAGTGTAAGTTTTTATTTTCTTTAGCCACATTGAATGTGAACTCATTTACAAAGCATCACATATTAAATTACTCGGCAATAGAATAAAGCTCTCTGATGTTGTCGGCACAAGGATACCTTCCAAGTAATTTTTTAAATTACGTATTAAGGAGGGCAGTTCATTTTATACGTTTCCTTTCTGAGACTGGTGTGCTGTGCAGTGCCTGAGTGGTGGTGGTGGTGGAGAATCTACCTCAAACATGATAAATCAAACCTCGAAGTAGCCTTGGCAGTCAACAGAGGTGATGACTGTCATCCTTGTTGGCAATTGGAAAAACCGAGACCCAGAGCACAAGCCAAACTCGCACAGAGGAGTGAGCTGGGCTGTGAGGTGGACATATTTTCGCAAACATCTCTCTTCCTGCTGATGCATCGGCGAAGCATCGGCCTCTGCTCTATGTGCCTCTGCTGGAGCTACGGTAAATCGCTCTCATGCCGACATGTTTCTCAAATAAAATGAACTTGGGAATTGAAACTAAACCAACTGTGAAAGGTAATCTGAGGAGATAACACAAGTGATTAATGCTCTATCGACTCGGAGGATGAACCAGTTCTTAATAAGGAATCCTCCAAATAAAGCGACAGCTGAAGCAGTGTTCGCAGCAGTGGGGAATGGATTTCAAGGGAAGCTGAAGAAGGCGTGAGGGAGGACCATATGGGGTGTGCAGAGGGGACGGATGAACAGTCCTTTCTCCACAAGCCCATCCAAAAAAGTAACAGCAAAGCAAAGCAGATAGAAACACAAATCGGTTACCACGGGGAGCCAGAGAAGAACGTGATAGGCTAAGAGGAAACATGGTAAACTTGTGTTTAATCAGCTGTGAACGTGTGATTCACCTACATAATCATAAAGGGTGTCGCAGAAGATGATGCCCAGCTTTCCCCTGGCAGTGTTGGTGCACCCGGCTCTCTGCCACATGAGACCATGCATTTCAGTGTCACAAAGGAAAAGAGAGGCCTTCCCTTGGGGAAAGATCCCCTCCCTCCCCTCCCCCGCCCTTGGTGTCATTAGAACGCATGGATTTGGTCAAAGCAAATGGAGACTTGGTTTAGTATCTTGGGCCCTTCCGGCCCTATTCACATTACTGGCAGTTGAGCGTGGGAACTAAGTAACTTCTCTGGGCCCGAGTATGAAGAAGATCCTCTCCACATTATGGGACCAAGATGCATGCGGTCATAGAATGAGAGACCAGTGCCGGCCGTGCACATGTTTATTCATCTGTGGGATCACTCACACGTCAAATGTATATTAAGTGCACAGCGTGTGCCAGAGACGGACTTGGGGGGTGGGGCAAGCAATGACCAAACCAGAGCTGCCGTTCTTGTCCCAAGGAGCAGCGTCTGCGACAACATAAAGGCACACCATAATCAGGCAAGTCTTACATAGTGGAGATGTGTGCTGTGAGCACAAGGGGGCTAGGAGAATCACGGAGGAACGGCAACATGGCGGTTAGTTTGGACAAGGAGGCTACAGACGGCCTCTCTAAGGAGACACTTAAGGAGAGAGCCCGAGCAAGGCAGGTGTCCAGGAGAAATGTCCAGGAGATGAGGAAGCAAGGTCAGAGACCCGGGGCCAGGAAGGGGCACAATGTTTGGGGTGAAGCAGGAGCCCCAGTTCAAGACCTTGGCAAGGCTTTATTCTCAGTGAAAAGCAGTCATCGGAAGATGCTGAGCAGAAGAGGAATATAATCCAACTCATAGAAAACAAAGGCAAAAACCTCTTGGCTCAGTAAATAAATTCTTCTCGCTTCCATGTTAATCCCTGCTAAACCGGTACTGGGCTTAATCCATGGTAAATAAGCAAACTCCTTCAAGGTGAAACCCATGTGGAGGGAGGGAGGGAGGGAGGGAGGGAGGGAGGGAGGGAGGGAAGGAAGGAAGGAGTCACAGGCAACTAGAAGGGTGTGTAAGTGGCTGGGGGGGTGGGGAAACTGGCCTGGGTGGCTGTTCTCGTTTACTGGATCCTTCAGAAGGGAGCGGCCGAGGAAGAGATTTGGTGAAGACTGGCAATATTCAAAAACTGTGGCATTCAGAGGGCAAGACTAGACTCAAGTCCCTTCATGCCCTTTAACATAATAAATGTATAGAATTTAACCAAAAGATAAAGCTGAGCTCTTCGTGTATGCAGGCATGTTTCTGGTTGTCACTTTATCGTTGTCCCTTCAGGGTTTTTTTCTGGACTCTTCATCCTTCTCTCTGTGTCAAGGTTTTATGGAGTGGCTTCAGCCCTTCATTTCCCATGGCTAGGAATATTCCTCTTCATCCTAAACCAGCCCTTGGCATGGCTGTCTTTCAGAGAACCATCATGGCAGCAACTAAGGAGGATTTACCCAGGAACATCCCCAGGGTTTGTTGCCAAGATGGTAAATGCTTGGTAGCTGAATAAATGAAGGAGCAAATGAATGACTGAATGGACAGGAGATTTGAAAGGGCTATACACATTCACAAAGCAAAATATAAGGATGCGTGGAAACACTTGGTATTTCTTTTTTTCTTTTGTTTTCTTTCTTTCTTTCTTTCTTTTTTTTAAGGGGTTACACTTCGAAAGCTAATTGAGATGAGGTTTTTTTTTTTTTTTTAATTTTTTTGCTTTTACATCCCAACCAAAGTTTCCCCTCCCACCTCTCCTCCCAGTTCCTCCTCCTGCCTCCCCTTCCTCCATCTACTCTTCTTCTATTTCTCTTCAGATATGGGTGAGCCTTCCATAGACCAGTCAGCCATAGCATATCAAGCTGTAGTGAGACTAGGTACTTCCTCTCCTCTTAAGGCTGGATGAGACAGTCCGGTAGCAGGAATAGTCCCAAAAGCAGGCAATGGAGCCAGAGACAGCCCCTGCTCACACTGTAAGGAGTCTCACAAGACCAAGATACCCAACTGTAACATATAAGCAGAGAGCCTAGGTGGGTCCCATGCAGGCTCCCTGGTTGTCAGTTCAGTCTCTATGAACCCCCATGAGCCCAGGTTTGTTGGTTCTGTGGTTTTTCTTGTGGTGCCCTCGACCCCACTGGCTCCTACATTCTTCCTCCCCCTCTTCCGAAGGATTCCCCAAGCTCCGCCTAATGTTTGGCTATGGGTCTGCATCTGTTTCCATCAGTTGCTGGGTGAAGCCTTTCTCTAATCACTTGTTATTTCTTAATTAGCAGGGTCTCTCTGTTAAGACGGCATCTTACACATGTAGTCCAAAGGTGTCCATGCATAGCTCCCTGAACAGTCACATTTATCTAATATTGATGAGAACAATACTAAAGGGCAGTTTATTTGGAATCCTTAATGCGCTTCGGTTACACAGGAAGTCCGTCCTTGTCTCCCTCGACGTCTGTCTGTTCCCAGCGTGGCTTTCCATGTCTTCTTCACCCTTCTCTGCACCCCCAGGCATTCATTTATTTACTTCAAAAAAGAGCTAGCTCAATTTAACATATGAAACATTAGATGTTCTTGTGTTTGGGGGCCGAACCCCGGGGTGTATGCTGCAGGAGTGGGGGAAACTCTATAAAATACTACAACTAGAAGATATTATCCATTTGGGGGAAAGAATTCAGAAAACTTTAGAGTTGTGTGCATTTGCTATTAAATCTGTATCGGCAGAGCCTAAAACCGTGATCTAATCCTGTGACATACACAGAGATTATCCAAACTGCTGCCTGTCCTGATCAATATCACTGTCACTCAAGTCAGTGAAGAAATGTGAAGAAAAACATTTTTTTTTTTTAAATCTGTCATTGGCTGGGTCTTAGACACATACCTGAAGATATCTACCCCATACATGGTTTCTTTTTTTCCCCCCAAAGATACAAGTAAGGCTTCTGCACACCCGAAACCGGGGAAAAGGCCATCAAACAACCATGAATGACATCGGGAGAGTATGCTATTAGAAAACAAAACAATGCCCGGGTGGTGGTGGCGCATGCCTTTAATCCCAGCACTCAGGAGGCAGAATCAGGTGGATCTCTGTGAGTTCGAGTCCAGCCTGGTCTACAGAGTGAGTTCCAGGACAGCCAGGGCTACACAGAGAAACTCTGTCTCAAAAAACCAAAGGAAAGGAAAAAAAAGACAACAAAAACCTGACAAGACACAGTCCTCTAAGGATGAGCTACAGTGTGGTCGGTGACTTTGCAGGTGGGACAGGACTCCCAGAAGCAATCAACAGAATCTACTCTAAGTTAGCAGCAAGCAAGTTTGTTAAAACAAATAAACAAACAAAAAACCACACCGGCTGCCTGAGGTCAGTCTTGGGAGCTATTCAAGCGGGAGGACCATCTAAACCACGACAGGAGAGTTGTCACAGAGATCCACTGCAGTCTGTCATGTTGCGCATCTTTTTACCACTGACACCATGAACATGTTCTTCTGTGGCTGCTGGTCTCAGAATTCTGATGCTTCTGTTCTTCCTCTCCTAGACAGCATCTGCCGTGATGCCTGCTTCCCCAACATAGCTCCTATTTGGGTCAAATGATCATATACCAGGGGATGGCCAATGTGTCACTAGAAGAGGGGTTGGAAAAGCTAGCATTCTGGTTTCTGCCTTTGAGGGCTGGGATTCAAATGGTGGAAAATCCCCCCCAGTACTGGAAAAGCGTTAATGAGTCCTTGGTAGCCTGAAAACATAAT
This sequence comes from Peromyscus eremicus, assembly GCF_949786415.1. Taxonomy (NCBI): domain Eukaryota; kingdom Metazoa; phylum Chordata; class Mammalia; order Rodentia; family Cricetidae; genus Peromyscus; species Peromyscus eremicus. Next base: position 13,521,732 of record NC_081437.1, on the reverse strand, counting down.
AATTTACTAATTCGGTATGCTCTTTGGGTACCCAATATCAACATCCACTCTGACTCCATAGTTAAGATTCCTCCATTCTTCCCATGTAATGTAAAATAATGTAATGTAATATGGCTATTCTTCCTCCAAAAAAGAACACGAGCCAGCCTCCCTCCTGTGACAAGGGTCAGAGACACTCCCACTTCAAGAACATGATTTCTGAACAGTTTCAATTTTCCCTCTACAGGACAGCCCATGGAGAATGGATTAGACCATGACGTTTCAATCTTAAAATAGTGGGAGGAGGGAGAGGCTGCGCTGTTTGAGTGGTGGTGGGTAGGAGCTGGTGGGTGGGCACCCTCTTCTGTTGGGTGTTGGGCAGACAGTTCTGCAGTGCATTCTACACAGCTCTTCTGAAGGGCCCCTCACAGATGCTTCTGCTCAACAGCACATCCTTGGATTAACTTTCTCTCTGTCCCAACGTCATCCCTAGGCTTCTGCTCCCAAAATAAATGACCTGCAAAGCAGTCTTTGCCTCAGCTCTGATCTTGCTGGGAACTAAGGCTGACACTTGGGTTCTTGACATACATACCTGTCACTGAGCACACAGAGATAGCATTCCAACCCTCACAGCCTACATCTGTGTGTTTTTTTTCTGTCCAATGGGATGATATATCCAAAATAATCAATACCTCCTTATCCAGTGACTTCATTGCTGTGTGTCTTGGCAGTGAAATCCTCTTTAAGAGCAGTTACAGAAAAAAAAGGGGGGGCAGTTACAGAAAGAACAGGCTTATTCCATGAATGACCCTGGCTGCTCACGGTGAATTATGAATAGCTAGGAATCTGAAGGGGTTGGGTACTGCTTTCTCCAGAAAGAGGGGCTGCCTTCATTTAAACCCAGATTCCCACAGAACCAATGGCTTTCTTTCTGCCTCTTACCTCTGTCTGGAAGGAGACTGCAACATACCATGGGACCTCAAGCTCAGTAGATCTAGATTCCTAGACGCAGAAAAACTGGTTTACAAGACAGTTTCTGGAAAGAGCTAGAAGACGACATTCAGACTGCCCGGCACTGAGAAGCTTGTGTATTTTCCCATAGGAAGGGCTCCTTTATCATAGTTGTCAGATAAGAAAGAAAGCTCCGGGTTGATGGTGGCAGAGTCAGTGATGATGGTGGCATGTGATTTTCTGCAATGAGACCGATCTTTCCATGAAGTGATGAGATCAAGAGACTGTGTGGAATATGCCCCGATTCTTCATGGAATGGGTGACAGCTCTGAAGATTTCCACCGGGAACAAGAGGTGTTCAGACCACAAAGTCAGGAAGACCAGACACTCCGGGGATGAGGTACAAACAAGTCAGTAGGGTGATGTAAGTGCTATGGTGGAGTTCGGCTCTGGACCCCTTATTCTGACTATGGGGGAAACAGTGCCATCTATTGGTCATTAGTTCATAGCAGGTGCAGCTTGCCACCGGGTGGTACGTCACCCTTCCGAGGAGTTACTACACAGCTCTCCAGACAGAACAACAACTTGACTTTTAACAGACCAAGCCTTGAAAGCAGAAGCGGGGAGGGGAGCCTTCTTGTGGAGAGGGGTGAAGGGGACCAGCAGAAAAGGGGAGGGGAGATTGGGGGGTGGTGGAGGAATGAATAGGAGAGAAGTACAATGATATGTTTGCATGAAGTGTCATAAGGAAACCCATTCTTTTGTTTCTATATTTGTCTTTTGTAGCAATTACCATGCTTTCTTTTGACAGAAGATGTCATTTCATATTACTTTGTAAGTTTCACTGTAATGGTTAACTCCCCATCCCCTCACCATCTGCCTGGTATTATTCATCACGCCAGGCAAGCGCTCTACCAGCCGAGATGTATCTCCAGCTGACGAATCGAGTCTTTAAGGAAAGAAAAGTGCCACCGCTGAAATTAAACTCTGAAACAGCCTTTTATTCCAGATACGGCTGTGATGATATTTTGTTTGTGCTCTAACAAATAAAGCTTGCCTGGAGATCAGAGGGCGGAGCTAGCCACTAGTCAACCATAGAGGCCAGGCCGTGGTGACACACGCCTTTAATCCAAGCACTTGGGATCATGCCTTTGATCCCAGTACTTGGGAGGAGGAAAGAGGAAGTGATATGGCTGGGCAGAGAAAGGATTATAAGGTGGGCGGAGACAGGAGCATGGCCCCTTTCCGGCTGAGGAGTTGGCAAGGTAAGAGGCGGCTGCGGCTTTGCTCCTTTGTCTCTCTGCTCTTTAAGCCTTTACCCAGATATCTGGCTCTAGGTTTTTATTATTAAGACCAATTAGGATTCTCGCTACATACGGCATCGTCCCCTATTTACAGAACTTTATCGTACATGATGCGTGAGATAGGGGCTGGTGTTGAGCTAAAAGGGAAAACTTGGATGTTAGTGCCCACCCCTCCACCGGAAGATGAGGAAACACAGTGGGAGGAGCTTAGCAAGAGGAGAAAAAAAATGGAGCCAATGTGTTAGGATTCTGCCCCCACTCCAGCTGCATGACCGCACGCGAGCAGTTCAGGAGCTAAGCAAGGGGGCTGCGTCTTACATCATCAGTGCGTGCTGGTGATTACATGTGTGGGGCGACACGCAATCAGCGCATGCATAGTGTAGCTCCGTAAGCCCACCTGCGCATGTTTACGGGATTCCTTACAAAGCCGGACATAGACTCCTTCCCCCTCTCTGTTCTCTCCTGTCCCCACTATCTCATCTCTCTCTGCTCTCTGCACGTGCTTCTTCCCCAGGCCTGGTTCTTTTGTCCCACCATCCTCTTCCCCCCAATAAAGCTCTGATACTGAATTTTGTCATGGCTCGTGGCTCATGACCTTTCCCCACGGTAACCAGTGCCGCTTATTTTTTTTAAAAAAACAACACAATGTTCCCATTCTGATCCTCAGCATCCCTGGAATAGTTTCTGCCTGGTAGAGCTTTTGAAAGGACTGGATAAATAACACCTTCTGCTTCATCTGCTTCAGATGACAGGGTACAAGGTTAAGACAAGGAATCCCAGGAGTGTCTGTCACTTTATCACATCCCTACAAAATGAGCTGTTTGGTGAGAAGCATCATAGCGTATGGAAAGTTGACACAACTGTGTGTAAGGCCATTCACTGTGTACACAGAACGTGTTGATTATGCGCCAACTCTATAATCGGAAGAAAGAGTTGTTCCAGCCAAGTATTGCCCAAGGGTCTCTCATGTAACCCCCTTTCTGTTTACTGTGTTCTAACATGTCTCACAGCTGGGCACTACTACTACAATTTAGTTGGCAGGAGCAGCGGCCACTTCGGTCTGGTGAGAAGGCATCATTGTTCTTAATGAATTCTCTCCATCCTCACCATTTGAGCAAATACCAAGGTGGCTGGGGAAGGGACAGACTGACATCTAGAGGGCCCAGGGGAGGTGAGTCTCTACTTGACACAGAACCCTCTCCCCAGAGGGGCCTTTTGTGATCATCCCGGTGGGGTACACATAGTCTTCTGCTCTGGGGCCTGTTGTAAGAGGCCCACCCACATTCTTCTTTGATTATCCCTCTACACACTTAGTCCCTATTCGTGAGACGGCAAGAATGTGCCTTTTCGGTCATCTCTCCTTTGAGAGGGAGTGCGTATAGCACACAGTTCTCACCCAGTTCAGCTCACCGGGAGTGGGACCCCCACGGGTACCAGAAAAACCTGCAGAGTCACCTGTGAGCCAGATTTCCCTTCCTGATGTCTTTAGGCCTCCTGCTGCTAATTCCTCAAGGGACTGTGAGGGGAAGGGGTACTGATGTGGTGGGAGGCTTTTGGCAGGACAGACTGCGGACTTCCTTCCCTGCAGCCCCTAAGCAGTCACAGTGGAGCTCTGCTGCTGGTTCCTTGGGACTCCTGGTGTGGGAGGTCAAATCACTCCCAGATCAAGATATGCATTGCTGGTCACATGGTTACCTACCGTCCAAAAGTCAAGACCCGGTAGCAAACCAGTAGTTGTTTCCAAAAGCAGACTAATTACTCGCAGGCTAGAGCTTGGCGCTGTTCCAGAAGTTAAGAGGCGGCAGCTGGGTTCTCTCTCCCGTCGCCCCAGATGCTCCGGGCACCGTTAGATCTCTCAGGTCATAAGGACATTAATGTGGAGCTGCTGACAGTGAGGCCCGGACCAGCTGGAGTCTCTCTTACGAGGCTTCCAGGAAATGAGATCGGCAACCCCAGAGGTGTCCCGGGCTGCCTTCCGATGCCAAAGAGCTCCATCAAGCAGCTTCGCCTCGCTTTCTGGTGGTACTGATGATGCCTGCAGTTTTGTAACGACGTGGCGGTGCCTCTGGTTAGCTATTTCGGCAGGAATGGGAGCACAAGGCAAGTGACCTTGGCCCTTTCATTAATTAACAGCCTTCGTTGTGAAGGTCCTGTGATTGCTGCGGAACTGGGTAAGGTGCCATTTAAGTTTTTTGTTTGTTTCTTTTCTTTTACTGAGAAAAGCGAAGCAGTCAGAAGGGAATTGGCAGTTTGCGAGCTGAACTATTGCCGTGTCCCCCCACTACGCAGCACCTCCTGCACAGTGCAGTTCACTCTGTTTCATGTCTCTGTGATGGGCACAGGGTCAACTATTCCTACTGAGGACTGGACGGTGTCATTATAACGCTGACTAGTAAGTTATTCTCCCCTCCTGTGGCATACTAATATTTTGTGCCATTAAATATGAGCAACCAGAATATAAAAAGGCAAGAACTCAATGAGGTGACTGAGCAAGCTACGAGAGACTAAGTTATCACCTTGGCCATGATGTGCTGCTCAGTGGCTCCCACACTACCTCATGCTCAACTTGTCACAGTGACTTTGTCCTTTTCCCTGGGAAACTGGAGTCCTTTTCTTGCTAATATATTATTTATTGGGGATGTGACATATCTTTATTTGAATATGTGTGGTGGGGGCAGACATGCGTCTGCATATATTCATATGTGTGTGGGTGCACCTGTGTGCCTGTGTGGAGGCTTGGGGTTGATGTTGTGTGTCTTCCTTGATCTCTCTGTATACGGAGGCAGGGTCTCATTTGGAGCTTCCTAGTTTGGCTAGCCAGCTTGCTCAGGGGTTTCTATCTCTGCCTTTCACGCACTGGGATTACTGGTGGCTGCCACGCCCACCCAGTTTTTGTGTGGGTTCTGGAGATCTGAAGCGTGGTCCTCGTGGGAGCACAGCAAACACTTTGCCCACGGAGTCCTCTCTCCAGCCCGGTATGTCTTTTTGATTGTACTGTTTTTTGAAAGGGACATCTGTAGCACGAATCTTAAAGAGTCTTATTAATAAAAACAAACCCAAGGCCAGTTATTGGGGTGAGTGCTGGAAGATCAGAGAAGCAGAACAAGCCACAGCTAACCTCATCTCGCCAATTCCTCAGCTGATCCTGTTTCCTCAGACTGGAAGCCTCCGAGTCCTCATCCAAATGGATCTCAGCTGAACTGCTTCTCGAAAGCCTGAAAGCTTAACCAGGCTAGTTCCTGGTTTTCACCCCTTATATACCTTTCTGCTTTCTGCCCTCACTTCCTGGGATTAAAGGCATGAGTCACCATGCCTGTCTGTCTCCAGTGTGGCTTTAAACTCACAGAGATCCGGATGGATCTCTGCCTCCCAAGTGATAGGATTAAAGGCGTGTGTGCTACCATTTTTTGGCCTCTATATCTAGTGGCTGTTCTGTTCTCTAACCCCAGATAAGTTTATTAGGGTGCACAATATTTTGAGGAACACAGTATCACCATAGACATCTAGGGGAGGAATGTCTTGTTATGTTGTCCAGGCTGGGTTTCAACTGTTGGGCTCAAGCAACCCACGGACACCTGCCACTGCATCCAGTTTTATACTAGTGTGTTTATTAAGACTGGTGTTTCTGTTAGCGCCTAGGTTGTAAGAGTGTCAAGATGATGGTCTGCCCAACCTAATTTGTTAATTTTTTTAAAAAAGAAATTCTGTTGTTTTTAGAGCATGAATTTGAGGGTGAGAAAAATGTTAGGAGCATATTCTTCCCGTGTTACATCAGACATGCCTGTATAGTACTCCTTTCCCCCGATAACCATGGGTGAGTTATTCATGCAGCTACCTAAAGCTAATTTCTCTGCTTGTAGACAACATTTCATCCCTTATTCAGGGATGCTGCCCCAGGATGTCCTCCCTCCCCTTTTTTTCATCAAATTCTCAACTCTCCTAGGAGTTTATACACATTTAATACACACATAAAATTATAAAATATAAAATATTATGTTTTATATCTCTACATACGTATGTACACATATATGTATGCATACACTTCCGGTTTTCCCCAATCAAAACAACCATTTTCTGATTCCTCGTCCATTGCAACCTCATTTCTTTGCTTCCGTTTTCAAAATGTAGAACAAGATTGCCTTTCCTATTTCCTCTTGACCCCCCTGCAGTCTGGTTTTCCTCCCCTCTTCTTTTAAAAATGTTTTTTTTTTTTTTAATTTTATGTGTATGAGAGTGTTGCCTCTACGTTTGTATGGGCATTGTGTACATGCAATGACATGCAATGACTTTGAAGGCCAGAAGAGGGCGCCAGATCCCCCGAGCCTGGAGTTACAGATGTTAAGAGCCGCTCTGTGGGCCCTGGGAACTGAACTCAGGTTCTCTACAGTAGCAGTCAATGCCCTTAACTGCTGTGCCATCTCTCCAGCCCCTGTTTCTCTCCTCTTATAAAAACTTCAGCTGGGCGGTGGTGGCGCACGCCTTTAATCCCAGCACTCGGGAGGCAGAGGCAGGAGGATCTCTGTGAGTTCGAGGCCAGCCTGGGCTACCAAGTGAGTCCCAGGAAAGGCGCAAAGCTACACAGAGAAACCCTGTCTCGAAAAACCAAAAAAAAAAAAAAAAAAAAAAAAAAAAAAAAGAAAACAAACAAAAAAACTTCTAGTGCCAAAGTCATCAACGACCTTGTTGACAAACTCAGTGATTGATTGCCTTTCTTTCCCCATGTGGTCGGGTAGCTGAATAGGCAGAGTGACTCCCTATTCCTCCTTGACCCGTGTCCGTATGCTTCCAGCCAACCACGCTCTTGCATATCCTCCCTGGTGGCTCCATCTCTGTCTCCTCTGTTAGTGCTGGAGGAATGCAGGGTTCAGCCCTGGCCCCTGTTTGTGCAAACCCCCTCAGCTCTCACCCTAAAAGAAATAAGAGAACTGATTCTGGAGCCACTTTGGGTGACCACAGCTCAGGAACACAGATTTACCCCCCAGTTACCCTAAATTCTATGCTGTAACATGGGGGCAGTTTCATAGTTTTACAGAACAAAGAAAGCCAGAAGTCAAGGCAAGTTTAAAACACATTGGTGGGCACACCAGAGAGACGGTGACAGAAGATGTGGGGAGCTTTTCTATAGGCCCAAGATGCTATCTGATGACATTCTTAGCTCTTGGGGGTGGTAGAAGCCAGTGGGGTCCTGCTAAGTTAAGAGATTCCAAGGGTTTTTCTTTATTAATCACAGGATGTGAGCTCTGACCCAGGTGGGTAAAAAGTGGCTCCTCCAGGTCTAAAGCCAGCTCAAGACAGAGTAGTTAGTGTCCGGACCTGTGACATCCCAGTCTTTCACAGTACCGGGTTCTAATCTGTCAAACAGCCGCCGCCGCTGTGGGCACAGCATCCATTCAGGAGTTCACACTCACTTCCTTGTATCTTATGCTTAGTTCTTTGGTGACACCCCCCGACTTCACGCCACTCTGAACACATGCCCACATCATCCTAACGCGTACCTCCAGAGGAGACCTTTCTTCTTAAACTGCAGATTCCAATATTTGGTTGCCTATTTGACATCTCCACTTTGCTTAATGCATGTTTCAAAATTAGAAAGTCTAAAACTGTCTAGCGAGCGAGCGAGTCTAAACTAGATTTGTTAGTTTAGACTGTCTCGGCTAGACAAGTTGGAATTAGGCTGTCTAGACTAGCAAGTCTAAAAACTGAACTTCTGATACCCCCAAACCTATCCCTCCCCCACTGTCTCTGCAACCTTCCCGCCCCCCTCATTTGACAGGAACTCCGTGCTTCAGGCGCATGCCCAAAGGTCTTACAGTCATCTGTCACCTTGTCATCCATCACACGGCTATCAAACATGCCCTAGATCCCGTTTATTCTACTTTTAGAGTATAGACAGGCTATCCCCTCCTGCCTCGACTGTTCCCATCTCTCTTGCCTGTATTACTGAAAACACCACCACCACCACCACCACCCTCCAAGCTTGCCAGATGTGCAGCCTATGAGGAAGCTCCCCATTCTTGAGGTAGAGACAAGAGGGCAATCAAACAACTACACAACCCATTTTCTACTTCTGCCATTTCCTTCCTACCAACAGTTTGCCACGCATGATTCTGTCAGCTGTTGGATACCCCTTCATGTGTTCAAGCCAGCCTTTATAATTTGCCTCACAGCGCCCTGTCTGACCTGCATCATCCTGGCCTTTCATTCTCCACTCCGCTCCAGGTACCTTTGCTTTTCTCTCATGTGCTTCTCCTGCCTCCTACAGAGGCTCCACCGCCGACCTGTTCCTTCTTTCTGGACCACTCCTCCATCACCTTTCAAGACTTGCTTCAGTCTCACAATCTCAGTGAGACCTGTCCTAATTAAAAACAGAAAACAGGGGCTGGGAGGTGGCTCAGGGCTTACAGGGCCAGCATGTGCAAGCGAGGGGGCAGTGAAGCCACAGAAGTAGACCACTCCACGGGTAGAAAGGAAGGTTTACTGCGGACCAAAAAGCAAGCAGAGTTTATGAGTCAACAGGGCTTTGAGATGATACTGGTTGTTGGGATTGACAGGGAACATTGTGGGTGCCCTTGCTGGAAGTGGTTGACCTTTGGGGGAAGGTTAAGGCTGGTCTTTGACAAAAGAAACCCCTTAAAGAGACCTGCTTTTCCAGTAAACAGAAACCTTTATGGTTGTTCACCCAGCCAAAGTCCTGTTTTAGGACCATGTCACCAACACTGCCATTTTGGGGCCCACTTTGGACCCAACGGTAAGAAGGCTGCTGTTTGGATAGCGACCACCCACGTAAATTCTGTGTGGGTATGGTAGCTAGTAATCCAGCCTCGGAAGGTAGAGACCAGGGATCCCTGGAGCAAGCAGGCTGGCTAGACTAGCCATAACTTCAGATCTGGGCTTTATTGAAAGACCTTGCCTCAAAATGAATAAAGATGGAGGGCGATTTAGGACATCAGCCTTGGGCCTCTACATGCATGGACATACATGAGCCCCCACAGATGCTAGCATGCACACACACACACACACACACACACACACACACTCACACACTCATATCATACACATTATGCATAAAAAGAAAAAGGGGGGAAAAAAGAAGCAAAATCTAGTTTCCTACTCCACGATGACTTTGTTGTTGAACTTAGGGGGTTACAACCTGTGCCCCAAGCCACCTGTTCTCAAAAAGTCAATTAACAGTCACATCAACGTTGGAAATCAGAAAGACACTTATTCAATGCAGCCACACTGGCAAGAGGGACAAAGATACAGCAACTCCCCTAAATACATCTCAGTGTCCTGCAGTGAGATTAAAGAGAAAAGCTGGAGATATGCACATCCAAGTCGTCAAGGTCAATGTGTGCTCCTGCCCACCCTGACCCCTTATCTGGGCTTCAGATTTCTCCTGTATAGTGGTCTGGTATGTTTGTTCCAACTGTGAAATATGCGTGACAAGTTCTCCCTCTGGCTGGGGCCTTCTCCTTCCCCCAGTAGGTTCCTGGGGGAAATTGCCATTTCTTTGAGGTCCATTGTTTCAACAGTGTGACAGTCAGATTGACTGTCATGGGTGTCTTTTTAGAGTCTCTCATTTCTCCAGGCTGGAACTTCCCCCTCTTCATAGTTACCACATCTGCTCTAACCCAGCAAATAAATGATGTCTGTTGTTTCTGGTGTCCCCCTCCCCCCACACTAAATGTTTAAATTCAACTAGGGCTTTGGGTCATGAACACGCTTCAGGCTTAGAACAGCTCTGTGATGATTAATCCTCATAGTTTGATGGGGTTTAGAGTCACCATGGAAACAAACCTCTGGGAACGTCTGTGAGGGAGTTTCTAGATTAGGTGGGAAGACCCACCCTTAATGGGGGCTGGCAGCACTTTTCATGGGCTGGGGTCCCGGACTGCATGAAAGGAAAAATCAAGGTGAACAGCAGCATTCATTGCGTTCTGTTTCCTGACCGTGTGTGACCAGCTGCTTCACGATCTTCCCACCACGCCTTCCTAAATTCTGATGGGCGGTAATGTCAAACCCTGAGTCAAAATACACTTGTTTTTTTATGTTGCTTTCAGCAGGTATTTTGGGGCAGCAGAAAGAAGTAATTAATACAAGTGTGTTGGCAATAGGAGGTGTGTAGTATTTACTGTGTAGGATAGGACTGTGAGGCAGTTCGGGGCCAAAGGTTTACTTATCATTGAAGTCACATGAGCCCTTACTCTGACCAGTGGAAGGCAGTGGTATTTGGAATTCCAGAAATGAGGGCTAACAAGGGGGCATTGTCAGCCAGCAATGGAAAGAGAAGTTTAGATATTCCCCTTGCTTGGTAAGCAGTTGTTTTAACTGGTTGTAATTCTTTCTTTGGAAGGCTGGGAGCTCTCCCAAGGTGGGAGGTCCCTCCTTCCATTTGAAGGGCATGATGGCTAAGATTTAGTCTGGGAATTGGTTAATGTACTATAACTTGATGCTGGTTCCAGTCAGAGCTGAGTTCTTGGTTTCCAGCTGTGCATAAGAAGTGAGACTTTGTAGACCTCCTTCTAGTTGAGTTGAGTGGAGTCTAGGGAAGCTCAACTTAGTCTCCCATACCCAGGGTCCTGGAGAGGAGACATGTGAGGTACCACTGAGGCCTTGGACTACACTTGTGTCTGTGCCCATTGATAGCTGTTTCTTTACTGAGATCTCTCATGCAGTGCTCATCTTCCCTGCTGAGATTAGGCCTACTGTGATAGCGGTATCCTACATCCTCACCTCCCCGGTCCAGCCCCTAGAGAGATTCCTCCGCCATCAGTGCTGTATCTGAGGCCACATTTTTTGGGCTTTGGGAGAGAGAGCAGAATAGAAGCATGGGCAAATATAGTAAGTCCATTCCAATGCTTCTCTGCATAAGGCTTTTGAATTCTTTTATATATCTTGAATTCTGCCATTCAGATTCAGGTAGTGAGGAAGCCACTAAGTTTAGGTTTCAGTTGACCAAGGATTCGAATGGTTAGAGCTCTTCTGTCTTAGCCGGTGTTCTATTGCTGTGCAGAGATGCCACGACCAAGGAAGCTCTTAGAAAATAAAACATTTAATTGGGGCTTGCTTACAGCTTCAGAGGTTTAGTCCATTATCATGAATGGCGGCACACAGGCAGACATGTGCTGGGGAGGTAGCTGAGAGCTCTGCATTTGAATCCACAGGCATCAGGAAGAGAAAACCTGTGGTGATCTATTGTGTACCCTAACAAACTTGCCTGGGGATCAGAGAAGCAGAACAGCCAGCCACTAGTTTTTACCTCTACTAGAAACAGAGCCAGGCAGTGGTGGCACACACCTCTAATCCCAGTACTGGGAAGCACACATGCCTTTAATCCCAGGAAGTAATGGCTGGGCGTGAGGAAGCAGAAACTCACTCTCTTTAGATTGAGGATTTCGTAGAGATACGAAATCAGTGACACACTTCCTCTAATAAGGCCACACCTCCTAATCCTTCTCAAGAAGTGCCACTCCCTGACGACTAAGTGTTCAAATAGATGATCCATTTCTTACTCAAACCACCACACCTTCCCAGGTGCTCATTCTATTATAGATATAGTTAACATAGGTTAACTGCATCGGTAGCAACAATTTAATTTGGTCCCAATTTTGGTTAAGATATAACACCCCCCCGCCCCCAAATTACTGGACTTTTGTCGATCAATTAGCAATCTTTGGAATTCTGCTGTAAAAGCCCTTTTCTCCCCAGGTCCCAAGGCTGCTGGGTTCTGTCTTCGGTCCAGAAGGCATGAACAAAATCTGCTAATGCATGTGGGCTTGCTCAACAGGAGCACCCAGAAACCTGAGCGGGTTTGAGTAGTTCAGTCATTTACGTCTCCATTCAAGTCTATGGTTTCTCCTTCCTTCATCATGGACTAACTTCCTCCATATAAACGACCTTGCTAGGCTGTGACTTCAGCTGACAGAACTTGGCACCTCACAGGCTCAGATTCTGAGTTTGCTCTTTTGCTACTTCAGTCCAATGGTGACCAGAAGGCGTTGTCTTCACACAATCATGAGCAATTCCTGGCGTTCCCTGCTCTGTCATAAGTCCATGTTTCTCAGCTTGGCTCTGGCGGCATTTTGTGCATTGCAGGATGCTTAACAATTCCTAGTCTTTATTCACTAGACTCCAATTTTCACTCTCTGCTTAAGGCGGCAGCCAAAGTCTGAAGATATGGCCATAGGTCATCTCCAGACAAAGTTGCCCCTGGCTGAGACCACTGCATTGACTCAAGATGGGAACCTGAATGTCTTCTCCTGGGCTGCCAAGTTCTGTTAAAAACAGAGGCCACTCCTCAGAGCTCGTGTTCCTCAGGGTCTTTATGCATTCTGTGGCAGTCGGTAAGCACAGGAGGAATGGATTGTTTCACCACCAAGACCTACCACAAGCTGTCTACATTGCTATCTTTGCCCTGTCTTTCACCTCGCCAGGCTTCACAACCAACAACACACTTGAATTTCTGGGGGCTTTTTGCTTGAAATCCCCGAGTGTCTAGCTCCATATTAGCATCCTACTTGTTAGCAAGCAAATCTAGATTTTGAGCAAAAGCAGAATTTATTCAGTTAGCAAACAGCATTCCAAATTCACCTAGCAAAGCTGGAAAGCCGAGCTAGAAGCTGAAACTCCAGGGCAGGAATGTTCTGGCAAAGACCACCTTGCTGCTGCTGCTGCACACAGATGCATGGCTTGCACTAGTCAGTGTACCTTTATGGGGACGTGGCTAGACTAAACACCATACTGGACTTGAAAGGCAAGTTATGGGGGAGATGAGAGTCAAAAGGTGGGGAGTTCCTAAACATAGGAAGTTCGTTCAAATGGTATCAAGCCTGACAAAGAGTGAGTTACTATATAAAAGGTCAGGTAAGAACATGTATGTTCACTACCTTCCAATTTCTCTTTCTCAACCAGCAAACACAAGAATCACATTGAATCTCTACAAAGGAGAGTAGGGGAACAATTTATTAATGCTTTTTCAAAAAAGCAAATTCCAGGGGCTGGAGAGATGGCTCATTGGAGAAGAGCACTGGCTGTTCTTGTAGAGGACCTGGGTTCAATTCCCAGCACCCACATGGCAGCTCACAACTGTCTGCAACTCCAGTTCCAGGGGATCTGAGGCTGTCTTCAGGTCTCCATCAACACTGCACACATGTGATGCACATACATCCATGTAAGCACTCATACACAGACATAAAATAAAAATAAATAAATCTTTTAAAAAAGCAAAATTCATTTTCATCATGCTGAGGGATTCCACCTTCCTGTTATTATCTGATGTTTTACAAAATATGAGTCATCAATTATAGCAAATAAAAATAATTTTCATGTCAATGGAGAAGCAAATTTTAAGTTAAAAAGTCAAGTTTAATATACAGAAAAAAAGTTACACATAAAGGTTTCCTCATTTCTAAAAGTTTGACTTCTGGGATGAAGTAGTTTTTACACTCAATCTTTTCAAATCTTCAGTAGCTGATCTTGTCAAGAACACTGAGTACTGGAGAGCAGTACCAGTGTGTTCCTTGGCCACATCCGTCTGCAGAGGCTTTGCACTTGGCGCTCTGGGGCTATAAGGAATCCTGGAGACTGGGGGATTCTGGCAGGGTTGCCATCTCAGGATGTGCACCTGGCTCATGGCATCCAGCTGGAGGCAGTCCAGAAGCGGGTGCCTTTTTATATTTACATATGAATGCATCTGTTTTTCCAAGGCTAACTTTGAAGTACTCCACTGGCACCAGGGAGCCACAAGGCACCACTCTGCTTGGGCACTGGGAGCTACTGGCTTTCTGTGAAGGCGACGCTGTGTCTGATGTACCAGATCTTTTGTCAGGATTCAGAAACATCCTCATCTCGGGGTCCGTGATGTTGCCCTGGGAAGTCGGGGGGATGCTGTTGCCTCCAAAGTCTCGAAGGTGCCTGTGGTGATCCTCACTGAGCAGCAAGACCATGGCTCCACCAACACGCAGCACCCTGTGACAAAAAAATGGTAATTGGGATGAGTATTTCTTTCTTCTGAAACAACAAACAATCCTGATTTATTTAAAATAGTTGTTAATCTGAAATTTAATTTCATCTATTTAAAAACAAGGGTTTTGATAATTAGGTAGCATCTTCTATAATGCATATTCATTATAGCAATTATGGAATCTCTAGTACAAATCTGCTTTAATTATCTATTTTTGCTCTACTTAAAAGGCAAGCTTCAAAGTAATTGGTAGTCACATTCTAACAAATGATTGTATAATGGGGAAGGCAAATGGCAGAATCCTATGGAATCAGCACATTTAAGAAAGAAAAGGCTCATGACAGAGGTCACCAGGGAGGAGCTGGGACGTGAACAAAGGAGGATCTCATAAAGGGAAGACCCTTTTGAGAGTTGATTTACTCTGTCACTCAAGTCCTGCCAGTGACACATCTGTGGAAGCAGTGGCTGAAGAGCACACAGATGTGAGTGACTGAGGACCACAGCAGCAAGGGAGGCGAGGGGCAGTGAGAGTGAGGTAGAAGCTGCAAGGTGCACACACGGGGCTCAGGGGTGACAGGAAGGGCCACGGCTGGGATCCAGTGGGGCAGAAGCAACAGACAGAGGCACTGAAAGGGGTTCGTCCTGCTGGGGGACCCGGGAAGCGGGGAGCAGAGCTCAGTCTGGAACGTGATGCCACTGAGGGCAGGTCTCAAAGGACAGCTGGGGTGGGGGTGGTGGTGGTGGGTGGTGGGGGTTCTGTACAGCCTGAGGGTTCCGAGAGCGGGCCTGAGGCCCAGACAGGAGGTTTAATGATAAAGCCAAAATGACTGGGATCATCGGGACGGCAGGAGAACAAGAGGGACGTAAAGGCACGGAGCAGGGACTTCTGCAAGGAAGGACCATGGAAGAGAGCCAGGAGACACACCCTAGAGGAAACTGGGACAACAGTGGTGACATGGAGGCCACAGGACCAGCAAGTGGCCACGGTTAGATGCCACCAGTGAGCCTGGGGACAGAAGGCCCAGGGCAGAAAGGAGATAATGAATTGCAGGGACTTGTTTCCACTCTTGATGACCTTCCTACCATTCCTTCCCGGCGTCCACTCAGAAGGCAGATCCAAATGCCTGCTCACTCTAGGAGTCAGCAAGTTCTAGACTCTGTCCGAAGGTGCTCCCAGCTCCTCTGCCGTCTGCCTGCTCCTGCCTTTCTGATGGTGCTCCCAGCTCCTCTGCCATCTGCCCGCTCCTGCCCTTCTGTCCTATGGTGCTCCCAGCTCCTCTGCCATCTGCCCGCTCCTGCCTTTCTGTCCTATGATGCTCCCAGCTCCTCTGCCGTCTACTTGCTCCTGCCTTTCTGTCCTATGGTGCTCCCAGCTCCTCTGCCGTCTACTTGCTCCTGCCTTTCAAGACCAACTACCTATCCACTTCCCTCTGGCCAGGGATCCTCTTCAGATGCTCAAACTCAATAACCTGCCTCTGTCTCGGGACACCTGGTCTCACTCCTTGCTCTCCACTTACCACATTCCCTTGTGTGCTTTCTCATCCCCCAGGCCCTAGAACTCAAATACCACCTCCGTGGAGAGGCAGCTCTTGGCCAGGCCTAAGGTATAGCATGCTGTTCTCTCTCCAGCAGGGTGTCCTGCCCTATTTTCCCACCACAGCAGCCGTGACCAGACACTGCTGTGTGTCCCGTCATGCCACTCTGACGGGGGTGGGGGGAATCTCACCTGTCCTGCCCACGGCTGTGATCTCATGACCTAGTACAGGACACAGGACATTCACACACCTCTGAAAGCATCTTGGGAAGGGACAAGACATGAGAGGAACGTGGGCAGAGTATGGTTCTTGGGGAAGGGACCAGGAGGAGCAGCCTGGCTGAGGGGAGAAGCCACTCCTCCACAGAGCAGGTGGGAGGAGGTCAGCTGTGGCTGTCTGCCAGAGACGGAAACAAGAAAACTACAAATATCTCCAAATCTATAAAAATGTATGTAAGTACAGTGGCAATGATCGTCTTTGAACTCATCTCATTCTCAAAGATGAAAGACTAATGATTAGCGTGGTAAGACGGAGACAATGGCATTCTTGGAGATGGAAACTGGTGTGACATTGTCAGGATAACAGGTTAGTTATATCGTATCAACAATCGGAGTATCTTCAACCCTGGAACGTTACCTGGATTATCTCGAGAAGACGTAAGCAGTAGCAGCAGAATGACAGTGCTCACCAATGGTGACAGCTAATATCTACCCAGTGCTTGCTATATGCCAGGCCCTGTTGTAAATGCCCTGTGTAGCACATGTCATTTAACCCTTTCAACTCTCCTTTCAAGAATGCACCACCCCCAGCACTGTTAATTTATAGACAAAGACAGAAAATGTCTCTTTTCTAGCACATGAGCAAGGCAAGACACTTCATGTGGTATTTACCAACTTATTTATTGTAACTTTTTTCAAACGGCAGAGAAGATAAAGGAGAAAAGATGACCAAAGTTCTCTGATGGGTGCTCTTGGCCTCTTTCCATGTGCATGTGCAGAATTGCTTACAAAAGGGCTATTCAGAAATTATAATGTTGCTCAAAATGCTTGCCCTGAACAGCAATATAATGGTTCTTGATAGTGATAATATCTTTAAAATCTCCTGTTATTAAGAGGGTGAGAAAACTCTGTGTACTAAACCATAGAAAAGATTTCTCTTTTCATGGGACCCTTTGAGGCCAGGGGCGGATGATACAATGGTACTGCCACTTGACCACGGAGCGCACTAGGTCTTAGCAGTTTGGTGGACTCGCTGGTCATTGAGTAACCTTGCTGCTTCGTCACTCACTGAACATCGGCATGCATAAAAACATGGCCCCTTTACAAAATTCTTTCGCAGCTTCCAGATTTTACTGGAAACTGTCTTCTTCCCTGAGCCCATTCCAGGCCTCTTCAGCACATGGAGCTTTCTCCGTTCTTCAAGGTGAGCAAGGTGCATTTCAAATTGTGTTGGCACGAATCCTAAAGGGTCTTATTAATAAAAACAAACTTGGAGCCAGGTATTGGGGTGAACGTTGGAAGATCAGAGAAGCAGAACAAGCCACAGCTAACCTCACCTTGCCAATTCCTCAGCTAATCTTGTTTCCTCAGACTGGAAGCTTCTGAGTCCTCATCCAAATGGATCTTAGCTGAACTACCTAAAAGCTTAACCAGGCTCTAGTTCCTGGTCCTCACACCTTATATACCTTTCTGCTTCCTGCCATTACTTCCTGGGATTAAAGGCATGAGTCACCATGCCTGGCTGTTTCCAGTGTGGCCTTGAACTCACAGAGATCTGGATGGATTTCTGCCTCCCAAGTGATAGGATTAAAGGTGTGAGTGCCACCATTTTCTGGTCACTATGTCTATCTAGTGGCTGTTCTGTCCTCTGACCCCAGATAAGTTTATTAGGATGCACAATATATTGGGGGACACAATATATCACCACATTGTGCTCATGTACTTGACGTGGAAATAATCAGAAGAAAGCGCAAATGCTCCGCCCAATTCCTAATGTGCCGTCCTGATGAAATGGTTAACGGAGCTGCATGCACAGCCCACACCATCACAGCCGTCCACATTCCTTCCTGGGGACTCCCGATCTGTATGACAACCAGAACCACCTATCTCCACTGTCATTGTGAATAGGTTTACGAAGCACCTCTCCCCTTAATTTTATTAACACAAGTCTCCTCCTCTGATTTTTAGATGTCTAGACCACAAACACCCCTGAATTATTGGGAGAAAAGTTGCATGTATTTAACTCTGAATTTATGTCCCCACATACTTTCCAAGAAGCGGCTTATGCTAGGACGTCTGGGTGGGAGCTAAGAGGCTGAGCGCTGTCCAGTGCTGAGAACTGTTTTGAGAACTTTAGATCCATGGAATCCCCTGAACAATACTTGAAGGTATGTTTGTGCTAGCAAAATTAGAGATGGAGTGGTCAGGCAGGCTGCTTATGCCTGAGGAATTACGGAGTAACAGCCGAGACGGGATCAGTCCTTTGCTTCCCAGGCTGGGCTCCTCAGTCACTGCTGGGTTGTCTGTGTGAACCTAAAAACACCTAAGTCAAGAGTCGGGTCACAAAGGCTGGGGGCAGGCGGCAAGGACGCTGGGCCAAAGGAGAAGAAAACCCCTTACATTCATGCACACGCTTTGAACTGGACCTAATGAGGCATTCTTAACCATGCAGGAAATCTTGAATATTCATTTTCCTGACTCTGTGGTAAATATTTAAATTGACTGACAGTGGGCAGGCAGGCACATCCGTCGTCGTCATCGTCGTCGTTGTCGTCTCCTCCACAGAAACTTCCAACTGCTGCATGTGCTTTCTGCAACTCTATCTACCTCCCACCGACTGTGGACAAGTCTAACATCTCTCCGGAAAGCTCCAGTTTAAATGTGTGCCACAGCTCACGCATTATCTCACCATAAACTGGTTAATAGTGAGTGAGCAATCCAGTTAGGTTCACAGGAGGTGCTTATGAGTTCGGGCAGTACGACAGAATCACACTGGCAGCTTTTAAGAAACACAGCCAGGCCCAACCCTAAATTAAATTAGAAATGCGGACAGGTGGTGGGAGATGGGCAACCGTATTTTAAAAACGCCCTGCAATGACTGTAACATGAAGTCAGGGTGCGACTGGAGGGGGATATCTGGGCATGTTCAAGAGATGCCTGTCTCACGTGCTGCTTTGAGGGGGCGGAGCCAGGGATGCAGACACAGCGAGTGGTCTGGCTCTCCTTTCAAATTTATTTATTTCTCTCATCTATTTCTCATCACACACACACACACACACACACACACACACACACACACACACACACGGGGGTCAGAGTTGTCATTCCAGGGTCAGCTCTGGCTCTCTGTCCCCAACCCCACTCGGGATTATTGGGACTGCAGATGTGGTGTGCGTTACATTAGGTCCATCGGACTGGGCCTCAGGGAAGGTCCAGTAGGTAAGGTGTTTGCCACGCAAACATGAGGTCCCGAGGTCAAATCCCCAGCACTCATGTAGAAGAACAGACGTGGTAGTGTGTGCCTGAGATCCTAGGAGGGGGGTTGGGGAGACAGAGCTCCCTGGGGCTTGCTGGTCACAGTCTAGCCGAATCTGAGAGCTCTGTGTTCAGAGAATTTGTCTCAAAAAATGGAGGGGAGAGTGATACAGAAAGCTATCACCAGAGACTTCTGGCCTCCGCTCACGTGGACATGAACGAACACACAAGCACACACACAAGTGAGAAACACGACACACCCAGCTGACAAGAGGCAGTGAGAGGGCTAACAGGCGGGCTTAGACCTTGAGCCGGGCTGTGACTTCCTCACGGAAGACACTGAATTTGCTCTTTCCAAAATATACGCTCAGCTGGTGACATATTACTCCCACGGCACGCTCATAACACTCATGTTGCTCTGGTCCATCAAATGTCCAGCTGACATAATGTATCGTGGATTGATCCCTTATTTTTCTCTATTTATTCCTGTGTCAACGTAAAAGACTGGAAGATGTTTATCTAGGCCTCACTCTTTGAACCTCTCCAAAAAATACTTCTGTTAAATTATATCCTGAATTCAACATTGGAAAGCTCGGCCCTGCCCCCACCATTCTGGCCTGCAGTTCAGCTGCTCTGTCATTAGGCACAGGTTAATCTTTCTGGACCCCAGCTCCTCATCTGTAAAGTGTGGGGTCTGACCGAGAGGATGCAGGTGTGTGAGGATTAAAAACACATATTGAAATTATCCACTCTGATGACTGGAACAAAAGCCATTTTTTTTTCTCAATAAAATGAATGGTATAAGAAGACACAGAAAACAGTTTTACACTTCTAACTTTTAGAAAATTAAACATCAAAATTTTGGGAAATTACTCCACTGTGAACAGACTTAAGGGCAATGATATATTTTGGGCAAATGGCCTGTAGCTAAAAAAGAAATTATGGAAAAAAATTCAACAACTTACCTTTCCATTTCCTGTAGGATGCTTTTGATGTCTTTTCCTAACTTGAATTTCTTCCCAAATGGAATGTCAGAAATAATAACATCGACGCTCTCTGACGGCAGCGGTAACTCTGCAATAGAGAAACCAGACTCTGGTTAGGGCAAGGTCAGGCACTGGCCACCTCAACAAGACCCTGACCTACTCAATAAGATGGAGAGTTTCTACATTGTTTCTATGAGATGGCAAGACTCAGGATGCTTTGGAGATTGAAGACAAAGAGCAGCAACACTATTGTGTAATCCTCCCTGGTCTGGCAGGGTCACTGGCAGGAGGAAACTCAGAGGGCAGAGTGTGGTAGAATATTATTTTAAGGTGTGTGACTTTTGTTTATGTTGAATTTGTTTAACTCTGTGAAGCTACTGTGTTACTAAAACACCCGATGGTCTAATACAGAGCTGAATGGCCAATAGCAAGGCAGGAGAGAGAAATAGGTGGGGCTGGCAGGCAGAGAGGACATGTAGAAGGAGAAATCTAGGAGAAAAAGAAGTAGCCAGAGGAGGAGGACATCGGGGGCCAGCCACCCGGCTTTACAACTAGCAATGGAGTAAGAGCAAGATTTACAGAAATAGAGAAAAGGAAAAGCCCAGAGGCAAAATATAGATGGGATAATTTAAGAAAAGCTGGCTAGAAACAAGCCAAGCTAAAGCCGGGCATTCATAAGTAAGAATAAGACTCCTTGTGTTTATTTGGAGGCTGGGTGGCAGGCCCCTCAAAAGAGTAAAAGAAAAACCAACAATAGCAGAGTCTTTTAAAGATTGCCTTTTTATTTTCACAAAGGTCTTTAAATCCTTGTAAACAGTCCTCTCTCCTCTTCCCCTCCTCCAGCCCACAGCATCAGCATCTACAGGAAGTACCACTGACTCTGCGCGTTCACCTAAGGGCTCTGCAACACAGACCGTGGCTAGCACCCAACTCCTAAGACAGCACACAGTGAAACCCTGTACATTAAGTGCTCTGAACTGCCTGTGGATGGATCACCTGTCACTAAGGACAAGGCCCTAAAACAGGACCAGCAAAAGCAAACAATTCTGGTTTACATCTCTGGAGGATGATTCAAGAATGGGAAAAAGTTTAGTTTGAAAACTGGGTCTTTTGAACAAAAGAACTACTTGGGTTCTCCTTTGTATTCTGGCAGAAAGATGGGTAAAAAAAGACTTAAAATACAGGGCTGTGGAGCTAAGATTCTCTCTTGTAGGCTTTACGGGCCCTCAGGTACGTTTTCACGCATAAACATAGGATTAGTTGGCGGAGGGCTTTTCTAGAAGCGGACACTCTCTCTCTTCTATTTTTCCCTTGTATTTTCTATGGCTTGTCATCCCCTCCTGTGTCCAGGTCTGGGACACTCACGTTCTGCCAGAAACAGTCAATTTTCTTAGTTGTTTAAAGTTAGTTCTACACTACAACGAACTCAATCATCTTGCCCTGACTTCCTCTGTCCCTCAGCTGATTCATTTTTTCTGTGTCTGCATTTTATTAAACACCTCCCAGGCCACAAAGGGCTAATTAGTGAAATGTTCCCTGCACATTTTACATCGGAAAGTGTCTGTGCTAAAACACTGTTGTGGATGGCATATTTTTGGGTCACAGACTGCTTCAGGAATCCTGACAAAGGACCACAGAGCCCTGGAAACTGTTGTAACTTGTCTCTTCCCATTGTGGCCAAAAGCAATGGAGATGCTTATTTCTCTGGCTCATCACCTTCCCCGGTTGGTCAGCTGCTGCGGGGTCTTCTATGCTCATAACTCTTTCGTTTCTATCAGCTAAGTATAGGGAGGTGCAAATAATGTCACTCAATTTGTTGCTTTTTTTGTTTTTGTTTTTGGAGACAGGGTTTCTCTGTGTAGCCCTGGCTGTCCTGGAACTCACTCTGTAGATCAGGCTGGCCTCTAACTCACAGAGATCCGCCTGCCTCTGCTCCCGAGCGCTGGGATTAAAGGCCTGCGCCACCACCAGCAGCAGTTCGCCTGTTTTTATATGTGCCACATGCACATAGGGCCTTTGGAGGACAGACGTGGCTGCTGGAGTCACAAACAGTCGTGAGCTGCCATGTGGGTGCTGGGACTCAAACCTGGGAAGAGTAGCCAGTGCTTTTAATAACTGGCCATCTCTCCAGCCCACTAAAAGTAGTCTTAATGTAGTCTTTACATGTTTAATGTAAAATGTACTTGGCAACTGGGTTCGGATACCTTTTAATTTATAGTTCAGTAAGGAATAATGTTGAAAAGAAGAATGTTAAAATTATACACTTTGGAAATACCCATTATCCTACATGATGGTGGGCATAAAAACAACACATATTTGTGCACATTAAGGCTTTAATCAAACTCTAAAAATCTGAACACTGCCCGGGGTGTGGTGCCACATGCATTTAATCTCAGCACTTGGGAGGCAGAGGGAGGTGGAACTCTGTGAATAGCCAGCCTGGTCTACAAAGCAAGATCCAGGACAACTAAGGTTGGTACATAAATAAACCATCTTGGAAAAAAAAATCTGAACACTAAAATAATTGTAGTATTCACTCATCTATCCATTAGCTTCATGGACACATTTGTTTCTGATCCTGTGTTATCAATGGTTTAAAGCTGTTTTTCATAAAACTGCCTGCGAGCTTCAAAGTTCTTTCATATTTAAAAACTTCTTGGACTACATTTACATTTGAAAACATATTTTTTCTAGAGGTGTTCAAGTCTCAGAGCAAAGTCCACTAAGTGCAGGCTACTGTCAATTCTACCTCAGGTGGAAAACGGGAACATTCTGGCTTTCAGAGTCCTTCCACTCAGTGACTCCAGCAAACATACAATTCAAATAAGTCGTCTCTATTGTTTTTATTTTACTAAGTGTAGACTCAACAGAATTAGAACCATGGTTCCATTCCATTCTATTCTAGAATATACTCATGTCCAACTAAAACCAAGAAAGTCATCAGAAGATTCTTTTTTTTTTTTTTTGGTTTTTTGAGACAGGGTTTCTCTGTGTAGCTTTGCGCCTCTCCTGGAACTCACTTGGTAGCCCAGGCTGGCCTTGAACTCACAGAGATCCGCCTGGCTCTGCCTCCCGAGTGCTGGGATTAAAGGCGTGCGCCACCACCGCCCGGCATCAGAAGATTCTTGCTACAAGACATCCAAGGTATATTTACAGGATGAATTTTATCTTGTGCAGTATTGAACTCAATTATCTGTTCATGCTTGCCTGCTTGCTAACTTTATTTTTAATAACAAATCATCAAAAAAAATCATAATTGTAAGAACACTTGCAATTGAATAGTGAACAACATGAATTTAGAAAACCAGCCATTCCATGTCAATGAAAAGCCATGCTTTACATGCACAGTGATGTTAAATACATTTTCTTCAGGTGCATGATACAAACATCTGGCTTTGATCCACAAATGTCATTAAAATCACTCCTAAGCCTTGAAGTAAATGCTAGGTGGTTCTATTATTAGACTTGTCTCACTCGGTCACAGTGGACAGGAAATGTCAGCAGACTTCATTCACATTACATGCTCATCATTACCTTTCTAGAGAAGTGTAGACTTTGTACTTACTGTCCCATTAAAAAAAAAGACTCTCATGAACTTACTGGCACTAAGAGTTCATTACAAAATAGAAATGTTACCAAATAGTACAATGACAGCATGCGAACACTTTTGAGGTGAGTTCTCCCCCATTTTCTGTTATACTTCACATTCACCTCGTCATACCATGTCCTGTGTTTGCTGGTAACTCCGAAGAGGTAACACCAGCCAGGCCAGCAGGGCGGGAATAAGTGTTAGAGGAAAACACACCAGCATGAAGGGAAATGAAACGACATGGCCTTAAAAACAGCTCATTAAACTCCTGAACAAGGGTGGCAATGAACGGCACAATTGTGGCAAAGAATCTGTTATAATGAAGCCTGTTGATGAAGTGATGAGTGACGAGCTGTGGGATGTCTGTCGGGTTGCAGTGTAAACATTCCCTTTACTTAGTCACCTTGTAATTACATCACAAATGTGTTTCTTTTGCTCAGATCTGTGTGTTACAGCTTCTACCATATGTTAAGAATGTGTATATGTCAACAGATGAAAATGCCTAGTCAGTGATGAGTTCTCACTTCCCAAGATAACTGGTGGCACAACATTTATTCTATTCCACATTTTCACGATGATTAAAACTCAGGAACAAATTCATAGAATTTCTTCATATTAAGTGATCATCTTGGTTTATACTAGTGGAGAGTTACAACACAAAGTGAATGCTAACAAGAAGCAGAAATAATAGCCATTAAAACCAATAAAAAGTAAATAATAAAGTGGGGTCAATGAGATGGCTCAGTGGGTAAAGGCGCTTGCTGTCAAGCCCGACGACCACAGGTCACTCCCTGGGCCCCATGCTGGAGGGAGAGAAGTGACTCCTGTAAGTTGTCCTCTGACTTTACATGTGTCAAATGAAGCTCACGTGCACACACACACACACACACACACACACACACACACACACACAAATAAATATAATGCAACAGAGAATAAGATGATGGTTTTATATAAATAAAACTCACTCTATTTAGGAACAGCAGAGGTACCTTTCCTTGTAGTTAAAGTGAAACTTTATGGAAAACATCTCCAAAGTGAATCAGCAGTGAAGCTGGGAATGTGGCAGAGGGCCGGCGGGCAATCATCGTGCCCTCCCTCAGGCCTGCAAGGTGCCGTGGAGAAAGCAAACAGATTCAAATACCCCAGCTCTGAGACAGCTTAGGACGCTGTTCTCTTAAAGGTCTCAGGAAGAGCCTCCTTAAAGAACCAGACTCACAAGAACTTGATTTGGTCATCTCTGATGACTCTAGAAATCTGGGTCTTAAGACTGAGCAGTGGTCACCGCTGAAAGCAACCATGAGCGCGCGATCAGCCTGAATCTTCCTGGAGGCGGCTCTCTGGAGCTTCTAATGCAAAACTGATCCGAACATTTTCCCTGTGGTGCCCATTTCTGCTGCTTTATCTCTCTAGAAGAGAAACTACAGAAACACACTCTGTTCTTTGGGATTATAGGTTCAATATTTACTCACGGCCAAGAGCAGGATACTTCTTCAGCAGAATGAAATGAATAAATTTCATAATTCATAAATAAAAAAAATGCTTTTTAAAAAGAGAGTATGATACCAATGAGCTGCTTTTTAAAAAGGACAGTGTGATACCAAGTAACCAAGCAGGCAAGGAGCTCAGAGATGCTGCTTAAACAGCGTCGGGCCACAGAGGTTAGGGACATAGGACAGGGACTCTGCATGCTTGGTGCCTGCTCCCATCTGCCACTGCTGATTCCCTATCAACGAAGAGCGGGTGATGGTTACATCCTTCCTGGTTTGCCCAGACCTCCCTGGGTTCTTGAAAGTATTGGTTTAGCACCCATGGTGGGCGACTAACTCACTTCTCTGTGTCTAAGCAAAGAATCGGCTTATTCATTTCATACAGCTCAGGTGAAAGAAATTCAAATAATTTCTTCTCCCTCTAATATCCTATGCTCTGGTCACATCCTTTCATTCCAGACCATGAGATGGTAATGAATCAGTTGTAATAAACACATCTTCAAAAAGTGTGCTCCAGCTTAAGTGCTGTGGAAACTACATAAATACCACTTCCCAGTCAGGAATGTTTTGGAAAAAAAAAAAAAATCAAACAACTGTAGTAGTGGAAGTAACGTGCACGTTAGCCCCAGAGCTCCCACAGGGCACCAGCAACCACACCCGTGCACCAACGGAGTGGCTCTTGTTTTGTTTCTTACGATCTTACCTGTGACAGACACTTGAAGTAAGTCAATCTTGTCCGCGAGGCCTGCGGCCTTCAGATTGTCACATGCACCACGTAACTGTGCGTCACTGACATCAGCACCCACGTAATATACATCCTGTGGGAAAGAAGTCCATACTTTAAGTATAAATAAATCCACTAAGTATTTTAGCAATTAAGAAAATCCACTTGCATTTTATTAAAGGGCAAAAGGAAAGTTAATGGATTCTTAATTTCAAGTTAAAACAGTTTAAAGTGTTTTTTAAAAATACACAATAGTAAATTTTAAAGTCTGTTAAATATTTTACCATTATAGATGCCCAAGGAATTTGGAAATTAGTATAATATAGATATGAATAATTATTATAATCCTGTCATATTTTCTTAACTTCTTCAAAGCATTTAAAGAATATAGAAATTTAATTAATTCTTCAAAATCTATTATAATTATAGTAAACAGGAACTCATATAATTACAACAATCCAAAACCAGACTATCTACTTGTAAAATATTGGTAAGCGGCTTAATTATTAAAACAGACACATCACGTGATTTGGAGCAAACCTTGAACTTACTGGCCACTCTTCAGCAGCTTCCACAAGTGTGGTCCCAAGGCCACACATGGGGTCCAGAACCAGCGCCCCGGCCTAATTAGAGAAGTAGAAGTTGCTGTTACTCAGTCTGCTGTAATAGTCCTTCTGTAAAAGAAGCCTAGAGCTGGGGAGTCATTAGCTCCGGAGTCAAGATTCCGTCTCACACTGTATCCAGCTCAAGTCCCAAGGCATCCGTCACGGTTCGAGGCAGGAGGGAGCCCAGTGTGGTCGAGGAACAGCGAATGGGGGGGTGGGGGAGTGGGGGTAGGCCAAAGGCGATGGTAACACTGGAGATGCAGCCAGGGAATGACAACACTATGATCCCCAGACCTGAGAGGTCTACAACAACACACAGCCCATAATACATGCCCACCCAAAGCAGGGCACCTGGGACTTTACTCTTTCTGGAAGCCAGGCTGATGAAATGGTCACCATTTGAATGGCGGAATACCATCACCATGGCAGAGGGAGGGCATGCAGGACACGCTGTGCACTGCTTTGAATGGCATAATCTGGATGTCATTCACACACGACTTCCTACAGAATCAGGCTGGTTAAACCATGTCAGTCACATGGTTCACAAAGCTTCAAGGAGTCAGGACAATGTAATACTATTGGGAGGGAAATAGAAATTTGGAGAAAAAAACTAATTACTCCCACTGTGGAGATAACATCCTGTCAGAGCTTGTCAGTACCCTAAGGATTCTGGTTCTATCGATGAAGGACAGGCAACTATTCTAGGGTGTGATTAAAGAAGTTACATGGTATTGCAGTTGGATGGGATCGTGCTGGCTGCTCTGGGGCATGAACCACAGGAGGCTGGTTATGGGGTCCAGGCAGGAGAGATTAAGAGTCCTACTGGTAGGATTCGTTGGATTCTGGGTGTACTTTAAAAGGTGGAGCTAGAAGGAAGGTTTGGATGTGGACTGTTGAAGAAACCCAACAGGCCGGAATGACTAAACCCTTTGCCTGACCAGCAGGGGAAGAGCTGTCTTACTGGTGGGGACAGAGGTGTGGAGGGAGAGTTGAAGGAGCGGGAAACTATTCTGACACGGTAATTTTGAGACACCTTAGAGTTCTGGGTATGGACGATGAGTGAGTCACTGGAGAGGTGACCCTAGAGCTCAGATTCAGGTTACAGACATAAATTTGGGTACAGTCAACATGAGTCAGCTGCTAAGTGGTATTCAAAGCCTAAGACTGGGTGAGATCACTCGGGAAGCAAGGGGAGTTAAAAGGGGGATGTCTGTGCGTCAGGCCTGGGCGCTCTACACGTAGACGCTCAGAAGATGAGGCTCCGTCATGCTCACTGAGAGGTGGTGCCTGGGCTTCAGGAGGCAAGCTAGTGTGGTGCCTAAGCAGCAGAGAAAATCCGTTTCAGGGAGAGTGGTCACGTCATCAAACGTTAAACAGATGATGGGCAGGTTCAGTGAGGTCTTCAGGAAAGCAGTGGGTGACGAGAGAATGGGAAGGCAGGAACCGGAGGCAGCGTAGATCAGCTATTCCCAGCAGTGTTTTGTTGGTAAAAGGAAGTGGAGAAAGGAACCTTGGACTTATTAGAGGATTTTTTTTTTCAAGTTGCAAGCTATTAGAGAAAAGGGCAGGGTGATGCCAATGTCTCATTAGAGTCCTTAGGTATGAAAGAGGAAGTGAATCCAGAACCTGGTTCTAGGGTGGAACAGACAATTCACGACTGAAGGACAAAAGGCAACGTTACGTGGGCGCAGACTCACACGAAGAGAACACACTAGTTCTGGACTAGTGTTCAAGTCAAATAAGAAGGAAGAGAGTTGAAAATGTAGAACCAAAGACAACTACTGTAAGAGAGCAGAGTCCTTCCTTTTTAAGAAACAGGGCCTTGCAAAGTTACCGAGGCTGTTCTCAAATTCTTGGGCTCTTATGCTCCTGCCTCAGTTTCCCAAGTAGCTGAGACTATAGGTCCACATTTCCACACCTGGAGAAGAGCAGGATTCTTGAAACAGAGACATCCAGAAGGCACGCCCTTCTGGATTTGACACGGCCTAGGATGTGACGAGGGCAGATGGATAGAGGGAGGGAGCCAATAAACCAAGAGGCAGGCTGTCGCCTGGCTACGGGGTCATTAAGAAGCAGACAGGACTAAAGGCTTATACTCTAAGGGGAACGGTAGGGAGAGAGGTCTGTACCTGACTGGCATAATCTAATACCACACACTTTGAGGACAGAAGAAAGAAAAAAAACAGCGAGGAGCAAGCAGGACACCTACCCCACCTCAGATTGAGAGGCACTTGGATGTGGGAGGAAAACATCCTTCACTGGACATGTCTACAGAGGAAGCGGGGTCCCCAGGGCACAGCCAGGTGTCAGAACCAGACGGTACCTGAAGGAAAGAAGCAAAATATCCTTCAGGAAAGGAAAACTGTGTCCTGGCACCAAACATAAGTCTACATCAAGACAAAGGTAAGATTTCAGGTTTGTACGTGGTCACACGAATTTATATTTAAATGCAAACGCTGGAACTACTGAAAGTACAGAAAAGAACAGATGGTAATCATGTCTCTAGCCTTACACCAAAATAAACTGGGATAAAGGTTTAAAGAATAGCATGGGGGCTGGACCCTTGGCTCAAACTTCAAGGTTCAGATGCTCAGAGAAGCCTGGGCTTCCTTCCACTCACTGAGATCCTCAAGAAGGAACTGGTAGGGGCCACCTTGCCTAGGTTAAGTAATAAGAAAGCAGTGGAACCAGCCTTCAGAGAGCTACAGGCCTGGAAGAAGACCAGAGGCCAGAGGCCCTTCTGTCAGGCATCTCTGGGCTGACAGAGTCTCTCCACACTGTTGATACAGAGGCCTGTTTGCCTCTTACCATTTATTCGAGGCATTCGACTATCCATCGATCCCACCCTTTGGCCTTAGTGGGCAAGCCAAACACTGGCTCATCCATCCTGCTGCTCTGGTGAGCACAGATGTTAACTACTGGAGGGGCGAGGATCTGAGACCTCACAGATGATCACTCATGACAACAAAAACCATGATTTTGAAGTTAGAAAAATCAACACATGAATTAAGGGAGATGATGTCTGTTATTCTTGGAACTTAGAAGAACAACTCAAATGGAGAGGTCAAATATGAAGAGATGGAAACACATGGGAAGGATGAATGACTTGGAGGATGGAGCCAGGAAGCTAATGATCTCCTGGGAACTTCAGAGGTCACAAACAAAGAGTTTAAAGTTAAGTTCACAAGACAGCCAACACGATGATATTAAATAATGGAAGAAGGAGTGTGTAGCTGGGGGAACAATAGTAATTATTATAAAATAGTACCAATTTGATATGCCAGAATAACTTTAAATACTACTGCCATAACAACTAATGCAACCTGTGCATTTTCTAGCAATTAATAACTGCTTTATTAATGCTAATTCACTTAGTCCTGATAAGAACCTATTATAACCATCATGGCAGAGACATTCTAAGGAGAGTCTCTCCTCTCACTCCTGAGAAAATGGACCCCAGGAAATTTCCCGTGGAACCTTATGCTGGGAGAAAGAAAAGCCAGAGGAATTTGTCTCTGAAAGATTTCACAAAGTTCTAACAGTTGTTAGATCACTGTGCAAGAGAGATGGGAGCTGAGAAAATGGTGACGGATGATGGGCAGGACAACACCTGGACCAGGACTGGATATGCATATCAGCCCTTGATATAAATCTAAATACTTGTCAGGACCTCAGAGATGCACTTGTAGGTGGTAGGTCACTGGACGTTTTGTTAGCTTCTTTCCTAATGTGGCCTCATTGAATACACCTTTTTTGCTATTCATGATCACTTGCTTTTTTTTTAATTAAAAATTATTTTATTTCATGTGTGTGAGCGTTTTACCTGCATGTATGCCTGTGTACTGTGTGTGCCTGAGGAAGCCAGAAGAGATTCGGATGCCTGGGAACTGGAGTTACAGATGGCTGTGATCCAACATGTGGGTGCTGGGCACTGAATCCCAGTCCTCTGCAAGAGCAGCCACTGCTTTTAGCCACTGAAGCATTTGCAAGCATCCATTTGGCCTACTGAGGACAGGCAGCTAAGCCTAGCCCTCAGGGCTGCAAGGCCCAGGCTCTGACCCTAACGACTACTTAACAGTCCGAGAAGTTATTTTCATCTTGCAAACAAGCAACTGAGGCACAGTTGTTAAATACTGTCCCCGAAAGTCCTTGGCCAGTAAACGCTGGACACAGAACTGAACCAGCAGGCAGATTCAGAAATTCTGGGCTTGAATGGACACACACCCAGGCACACACAACAAGAGGACACATGTAAGGAGAATCTGCCAATACTCCAGAGCTTTAGGGGTGAAAAGAAAACCCTGAGGAGTCTCCTAGCAGAAAGAACCAGGAAAACCCACAGCGCACGGCAGCTCATCTGCAGCACCAGACCCTAAAAGAGCATCACGGGGCCGAAAGGGGAGAAGAACTCCAGACCAAATCCTTCTCACAGCTGAGACAGTATGCCAGGAAGAATGAGAGCTGTCTGAGCAGGGAGGATTCGGACGGTGTCCCAGTCAAACACAACAGGAGAGGCGAAGGTTATGAAAAGACCTGAACCACGTCATCGCCTCAGGTGGGGAAGGGAAAGAGAACAAACAAGATAAGGAGCAACACATCCCAGAGGGGTCTTTGCAGCTGCGTCCAAATGTGTCAGGACAAGTGTGCTCTGGCATTACGGATGGGCAGGAGGGCCACGGAAGAGCCAACTCAGAGGAGTTGTGTACTGTGTGTGCAGTACGTGCAGAAGCAATGTTGAGGGAAGCTGTGACACACGGAAAGTCATTCAGCTCAGCCTTGTGGCTGGGGGCTGGGAGCGGAAGTCAGGACAGCTGCAGAGGTCTCGAGGCAGAGAAGGGAAGAGAAAGCCCTCGTGACCCAGGAGGCGCAGCTGGGAAGAAGCAGTGGTGGTGTGATCAGTTCTGAGTGGGGGAAGCAACCCGATTTAGAAAAATCAGTAAGTAAAATCCCTAAAATCCCCCCAGTCACACTAGGGGGCAGTTCACAGGTGAACAGTGAGAAGCCACAACAGACAGGAAGAGAAGACGGGACGTGGAAGAGGAGGACAGGAAGTGGATCTGCCATGCCTCTTCCTGGATGTTTTCAATGAAAGAGACAGGGACAGAAAAGACCAAAACCAGGTGTAACGCTGGGTGTGCTGTGCTGGTAGTCAACTGAAAACAGAGAGGCTGACACAGAAGCACTGTCACGAGTTCAAGACCAGCCTCGGCTCCAAAGGGTCCTCAGGACTGCCTGGGAGAAACAGAGGCAAAACAGCAAAACAAAAATTTGAACTTGAAGATAAAAAGAAAGGTGTGGAATGATCCATAAGATGCGAGACTTGGGGAAACCCTGGCTAAGCTGGCTAACCCAGATGAAGAGGGCTTTCACAGGGAAAAGGCAGCCTTTGCAATGGAATCACAAAGAAGAAATGTCAATGCAAATACAGGAACACAGGGAAGTTTCGGGATAGCTTTTAGACTCTAACAAAAAGCAGAGATCATAAAAAACATTTTCAATTTGAAAACACAGTTTTCTTATTGTCAGTGGAACATTTACAGACTGATGAGGATTTTTTTTTTTTTAAATGATGTAGGTTCTTTAGGCCACATTTGGGGATTATGACTCACAATATTAGAAATAATAAAATGCAACTCACTTTGGCCTCAGCCCTTTCAGTTAAAATGCTTAAAGAAGTTCAATACAGAAAATCAAAAAGAAACAAAACAAAACAAAAAGTAGAAACTGTAACAGCTTTTAGGTCAAATTGCAGCTACAAAAAAACCCCAAAAAATAGAGGGGAGAAAGGAAAAACAGCAAGGAAACCCCAGACCGGAAGTAAGCAGGGTGCCCACCCGCAGGAAGGACCTTGCTGTGGTTGAGAGGGACACAGGCATCTTGCTGACCTTAATTTCCGCAACAGATGCCATGGCCCACGCTATGGTCGACCGCAGCCCAGCTGTCTGGATGTAAGTTCTGCTGGCCAAAGGAACTCTGTGAGAAAGAGACCAGGTAGGTATCAAATATTACACATGCTAAAGAACGGGATACAGAACACAGATGTTTGGTCTGTATCTGAGAAGTACTTGAACATATCAATCTGATATATTCTTTTTTTTTTTTTTTTTTTTTTTTTTTTTTGAGACAGGGTTTCTCTGTGTAGCTTTGTGCCTCTCCTGGAACTCACTTGGTAGCCCAGGCTGGCCTCGAACTCACAGAGATCTGCGCCTGCCTCTGCCTCCCGAGTGCTGGGATTAAAGGCGTGTGCCACCACCGCCCGGCAATCTGATATATTCTTGACCTAGAGGATATTTTAACCTCATTATTAAATATCCTCTCCATTGGGCCTTTGTTTAATCAGCCAGTGTGGTATTAAAGAATAACACATTTTCTGGACAACTGAAATTTAAACTCTCCTATGCTCAAGTTACAAAAATGTAATCACACACGAAGGAACCTCTTACTTAGCACTTCCCTGTCTTTACACAGAACAGCTGGCGTCATCAAGAGGACAGGGCTTTGGGATCTGGATGCAATGTGGGAAATTCAGTCTCTTCTGTAAGCTTGGTTTCTGCTGATCTGCATCCTTCTCGGAAGACACAATGAGGCAGGAGCATACAAATGAGTCTCGGCTCTCATTCTTAACTGCAGCACAGGCCACCCACACCCATCCCTCATCCTAGCTACCATGTTCCTACATCCAACAGACTTCAAAGTAGTTCTAATCCTGACAGACTATTATGTATCATTTCTACCATCCGTTCTCTCCCTCCCTCCCTCTCCCCCACCCTCTCTCTCTGTGTATGTAGGTCAGAAGCCAACGTGGGGTATTGCTCCTCAGAGGCTGTCCTATTTAGAGACATTTGATTACACTGTGTAAAGATGTGTCACTGTGATTGGTTTAATAAAAAGCTAAATGGCCAATAGTTAGAAGGAGGTTAGGTGGGACTTCAGGGGACAGAGAAGACTCTGGGAAGAAGGGTGGAGAAGCCAGCCACAGGGAGAGGAAACGGGAGGTGCAAGATGGAGGAAGTAACACCACGTGATAGAATGTAGATTAATATAAATGAGTTAATTTAAGTTACAACAACTAGTCAGGAACAAGCCTAAGCTATACACCGAGCTTTCAAAATTAATAAGAAGTCTTCATGTCATTATTTGGGAGCTGACTAGTGGGACAGAAAAAGACTCATTACACTGTCCACCTTGTTTCTTAAACAGGGCCTCTCACTGGGACCTGAGGCTTGCTGATTAGGCTTGCATTGCTGAACAATGCTGAACAATGAGTGCAGGGGGTCTCGGGTTACAAACGTATGCCACCATATCTGGCTTTTTATGGGGTTCTGCAGATGAAGTCAAGTCCTCGTGAGGGTATAGCAAGCATTTTACACACTCAGCTGCCTCCCCAACTTCCATTTCTACCTTCCCAGTGCAACTTGCAAGGGGCATCTTGGAAAGTTCAATGAGGATTTAGAGCTATAGTTTGTGGGTAAGATAAAGAAGTTAGGATTTCAGGATTTGTGCTGGTGTTTTGAGGTAGATTTACTTTAAAAACAGTGAGAGGGATGTCACACAAAGCCACAGTGTTTTCTATATGCTTCCAAAAAACTTTCAATGCAATTCCAGGCTTTGAATTCTTTTATCATTTTTTTTCTCATCTTTATCTGGCTTTCAATTATTCTGTTTGTTTGTATCTACCATAAGTTTTTTAATTTCTTAGAACCAGGTGATGTATTGCTTTCCAGGGAGACACTGTAACTGCGTACTTCTTGTTATGGTAAGGTGGTTCTATGTGTTAAAACCATGTGAATTGGCCTTTTAATTGAAGCCTTTTCAGAAACTAACAGTCCACATTATAAATAGTATCATATTCATAGCTTTGAATTCCAAGCTGTAAACTGCTGGTAGCTAGACTATAAAATATTTTGATCAATGAATTTTGCTCCTACAGAGTAAGCTTGGCAATTATCTTGCTATGAAACACATCAATTTATACTATAGATAGCAATGAGGAGACCCTGTGTGGAAAATGGTCCTCAGCTGAGAAGTTTACAAAATCTTCTTCCAAGGAGCAGGGATTTACACAGGACCACTGACAAAATCTGACAATACCACCCAATGCAAATGTGTTCTTACTGTGCTAAACCCAGGCATCGTGACCTGCCCTGACTCCAACAAATGGACCATTCAAAGCAGCATGGAGCAGCTCAGGGGGAAGCAGAGTTCGAATTCGTGAGAAAAACAGTGATCTGCTTGTTTAGGGTTTGTTTCAAATCAGATTTCAGTTGTTCAAATGGAAATACAGGTTTTGGTTTTTCCCATGTAGATAAATGTCTTCTTTCTCTTACACAGCATCCTCCATCAAGACAAGGATGTGGTGGTTAGCATCATCTTAATGCCTAGGAGGCGGCCCTCCAGGCACACCTGGGATGGATTGTCGAGATTTAGGTTAGTTAGCCTCTGGAATGTCTGGGAGGACTTGCTTTCATTACATGAATTGAGGTGGAAAGACCCATCGTCACTGTGGACACAACTCTTCCCTGAGTAGGGAATCCTGGGCTGTAGAAAATGCAGAGGACAAGCTAGGCACTATGTGCATTGATACATCGCTCTCTGCTCTTGGTTGTGGGTGAAATGTGATTTCTCTGCCACGGTAGACTGCAATCTGCAATTGGGAACCAAAGAATCTCTCTCTCCCTTAAGTTGCTCTTGTCAGAGGATTTAATTACAGCGACAGAAATTTTGTTACGCCTGTCAGGAAGATCTCCCCCTTCTCTTGTCCACTGAGGAGGCCTTACTTAACCCGTCACACCTCCTTTCTTTTTTTTCTTCCACATTTTCCATCCCTTTCCCCCCTCCCTCTCCTTCCCTGCCTCCCTTTCTTCCTCTCCTTTTCTTCCTTCCTTTTGACAGGGTCTTGCCATGTAGTCTAGGCTGTTCTAGAACTCACCATGTACCCAGAGTGTTTTAGAAGGTAAGTGTGTGCTACCATGCCCAGCTTTGTCCATCTGCCATCTATTAGTTAACTCTTTCCTAACTGGTCAGTCATCATCATGTGCCCTTCTACTCCCAGACTGGATTCCTGGAACTTGACCATCTTACTCAGACACACAGTTGTTTCACTTCAAACTAACTGAATTGATTCCTGTTATCCTAGTCAGTGTTCCTCCCTTTCCTCACTAGTTGCTGAACATTTCAAAAATAAAAGTTGAAATGTATTCAGCACACTCTGAATCCTAAAAACAGCACCAAGAATTGTCATAGAGCCTGGCTCATTTAACCCCAGTCACAAAACTATTTTGCTGGTTTGAATGAGAATGGCTCCCATAGGCTCATATATAGGAATACTTGGTCCACAGACAGTGGAACTGCTTGGGAAGGATTGAGAGGTGTGGCCTTGTTGGAGGAGGTATGCCACTGGGGGTAGGCGTTGAGGTTTCAAAGGCCCATGCCAGACCCAGTCTCTCTCTGCCTCCAACTTGTGGATAACATGTAAGTTCTCAGCTACTGCTCCAGCACCATGCCTGCCTGCCTACTGCCATGCTCCCCACCATGATGGTAATGAACTCTTACCCTCTAGAACTGTAAGCACCCAATAAACCTTTTCTTCTCTAGGTTGCCTTGGTCACAGTGTCTTATCACACCAATAGATAACCAAGACAGCTATATCTTCTGAATTTTACAGTAGAGAGGTGATAACATGACCATGTGGTGTAGATACAGTTAATACCCTTGGGACTTCAAACTATGCTTCAAAAGATCCAAACAGTTCTTGTCTTTAATGAAAGCAAGCCCTTTAGAAACTACTAAGATATGCATTTGGATGTGGCCCTCAGACATCTTGGCTACCTTATGCTGTTTCATAATTTTCCACTTTCTTCCATGTGACCATGGGTTACCATATTGTTCCTTTTGTTCACACTCTCGCAAATCATTATTTTCAGTCAAGAGACACCTTTGAGACCACTTACTTCACTGTGGCAGTCCATTCAACTTACCACAGGATGTCAATTGTAACCTTATTTACACTGTGCATTCCAGTTCTGAATCTTAATTTTCAAGTACATATGTGTTTTTAAACTTTCAGCTTATTACTAATTATTATTTGAAATGCAATATGCATGACTTCTTGTGTTTCTACAGCAAGAAAAATTGGAATAATAAAATTTCATGACTTAAAAACATATATAAAGTTATACGTACTTGGCTGAATAAAAATTAAGTTTTATATATAATTGAAAATTTAAAATATTAACTTAATTGGTGGTTGGAATCTAAATATATCACTGTTGCATTTAGTACCACTAGGGTTGAGATATTCCTCTTCTAGTCAATTTCTAGACTCACCTTTTTTGGAGGAGGTAGAAGGGGTCAAAATAATGGTAACAAATTCTTTATGGGGGCTGGGAATGTAGCTCAGAAATACAACATCTGTATAGCATGTGTGTGTGTGTGAAGCTCTGGGTCTGACCCCCAGCATCGAGGTGGGGGGAGGGACTGGGAGAGGGGGAGGGGAAGTGGGAGGCAGAGCTCACTGTCTTGTCTAGCCAGCTGGAGAGCTCACCTCTGGATAAGAGCCATTATAACCACTTTATGCATTTTAAAAATGCATTCTCATTTAAGACTGAGAAAACATTAAGGCAAAGGCATAATTAACAGAAAAGGGTATCTAGTCACTATACTGTGTGAACAGGTTAGACACAGAAGACACTTTACAAATGCCATGAACATTCACATGCTTTCAAGAACCTAAGAATGACTATTTGTCTCCAAACAGTTTTCTTCCCAAAACATCTAGAAAAAGCACCTGTTGCACAGATTTCAGTAGATATGTTTTTTTTTTTTTAAAAAGAATTTGAATTTATTTAGTACTCTGCATGAGTATAAAGACACCTGAAAATGATTTTTAAAGTGAGCAAGAGCCACTCATAATGGTCTATAAAACTCCTTAGACTATGAGTAACATAATAATGGCAATTAAATCTAGAGAATTTCTGATATGCATTTAAGTAACTTTGTTTTTTTTAAAAAATTACATCTCCAAGATGCCAGTAGACATGTATAATACATGTCTTATACATGTATTATACTAGCTTATACATGGGTCTGTGAAAACTACTTAATAATAGAAATAATGATGCAGTGTTTCAAGATTCATCCTGTAATCTGTGGAAGACAGTCAAGGTCCATCCCCAAGCACAGATCCCAGAAGCTTTGCCCCTTTGCTGTATCAACACTCCATACTATGTAAATAAGTTCTTAGTTCTACAAGGACAACGTTACCTGAACAGGGGAATCCCCACCACAGAGTAAGCGTCACTCAGATGCACGAAGATCTGAAAGGACAAACAGAATCAGAACAGCCCAGGAAAGCGCCACATCAAGTTAACAACAATCTGAAGCGTTTGAGTTTATACAACCTGGATTTTAATAAGAAATGCCAAGACCTACTTGTCATGTCTGAAAAAAACAAAAAACAAAAAACAAAAAAAACAAAAAAACCCCAAAACTATAATCCTTTGTCCCTAACTAGAGGTAAACCAAATTTAGGTTCATTTCATAAAAAAAGTCTTGAGGACCAGGTGGTAGGTAAAATCCATAGTCATGTGTCCAAGAGCTTGGATCTTTCTTTGCTGCATTTCTGGACCACAGTAACTGGAGTGAGCTTTTCAGACTGGGGTAGCTAAGACTTCCTCAAGCCTGCTCTAACCCCAAGCCATGTAGGGCTGTCTACCTCAGCACACAGACAGCGCAAGACACAGGGAGCTTCCCTCAGCCAGGATGTCCTCTCTGCCACCTGCAGGCAAGTGTCTTGGTTAGGTGTCTATTGCTGTGATAAACACCAGCACCAAAAGCAACCTGGGGAGGAAGGGGTTTACTCCATCTCACAACTCTCAGGTCACATTCCATCACTGAGGGAAGTCAGGGCAAAAACTAAGGGAGGGGACCCGGAGGCAGGAGGGACACCATGGAGGAACGCTGCTTACTGGCTTGCTCCCATGCTTTGCCCAGCTTCCTGCCTTGTACAGTTCAGGACCACCCAGAGTGGCACTGTTACCCCCAGTGAGCTGGGCCTCCCCACATCAAAGATTAATTAAGAAAATGCCCCATAGACCCACCCACAGGCCACTCAATGAAGGCATTTTCACTGAGGTCTCTCTTCCCAAATAACTCCATCTGTGTCAAGCTGACAAAACCAACTAACCAACCAACCAACCGACCGACCAACCAACCAACCAACCAACCAACCAACCAACTAACCAACCCATAGCTTCTTTCCTTCCTTCTATTAGGTTCTGGATAGAATTTAATGTGTCATCATTAGCAGCCCACGTAGAATTAAAAAATGAGAGTTTCTCTTACTCATAGTCTGAGGAGTTTTACAGACCATTCTAACACGATGAACCACGTGACCCTTGGTACTTTCACCCAAAGTGTCTTTTCCCCAACTTGCTGCTAGAGATGGAACATTGAATGCGGGGCCTCACACATGCTGGGTAAGTGCTCTATGACTGAGCCACACCCCAGCCCCGAGGTCAGGTTGTCCACTAGCACCTTCACAGAGCCATTCCAATATGGGAAACTGTCATCAAGAATTGCATGAGGTGGTCCCTCCCACTTGGGGACAATTTCTCCATCAACTGAAACACCACAGATGAATTTGCCAATTGTATTGATTCTGCATTGTAGCAATATTATTTAATAGAATTCTATTTCAAATTTTAATATATATTGATCTCATTTTCAAATACCAAATGTCAAGAACAGCTTCTCCCACTATAAAACTGATTTCCTATCAGTTTTACAGGATATAATTTAAGGATCGATTCTTCATTGATTTGAATCATACATTTTACTATACATTGCTTTAACGCCAATTACGGTTTTGTACGGTTACTTTAACCCATTAGAGCTATTATAAGCTCCATGAGATGGAGGGTAAGAGCTAAACCAATGGCATTTTTGTGGGATGATTTTGACAGTGTAATGGAGCTAGGGGAGAGATGAAGTGGGGGAGACAACACCATGCCAAAAAATCTGGGGGCCAAAATATTTTGGGTACACCATTGGATTTACATCAGATACTGTGTTTAGAGGTGAAAAATATAAATAAAAGGGAAGAAATTCCAACAACTCACAAATAGTTCTGACTTATTTGGCTAGGTCTGTCCCCATACAAAGTTGGATCACATGGAATAAATTTATACATAAATTATTAAAATAATTAACTGCCTGCCAAATTCATAAGATGGTTTTCAAAATACAGGGAAGGGTAATTTTTGTTACTCCCTGAATTTACTTGTCCCAAATAAAAGATAAACATAATCCCATAAGCCCAACAAAGCCACTAGTAACAATACTACCACATTTTGTGAGTCTTTAGGTTATTACTCATTTTCTTTACATAGCAGCTATAAGAAAGAATTTCTTATAAAGATATTTGTTACGCGTGTGAAGACCATGGAGATTGCCGCTGCAATCTCACTACAAATGTTTCCTTCAGCTGTGGCCAGGTGACTCCAGTTTGGGTAAGACATTTCTGCATTATTTGGCTGCCGAACAGAAGCAGGCTGCTGGACCCATGCAGACATACTTCCTCTAACTGGAGTTGACCCAGAAAGTATGGAAAGGAGATGATCCTGCTGAATAGAAATCGAGGTGGATATTCATTACCTCTAAATGTGGATTCCTCAAGTTGGCTTTCCATCCAAACTTCCTCATGAGAGCAATTCCAACCACTCTTCCTGCCTCCTGCAAGGTGGCAAGTTATAGAAAAGGTAAGAGTACAAGGAAGAAGAAAACTTGAAAGTTTTTAAAGATAAGAGCTAGCTGTCACCTGATGGTAATTAAGTGATATTAAAATCTAACTTCTAAGACTGCCTATGCAAGACAACAGTGCTGTATTTTACTCTCTCCATTTTCAAACCCCTTAGGATTACTCTCTACTTGTGTGTAATCTCTACTCTGGCAATTTTAGGTGTGTGACGTAAGACCATGAGCTTCTTCTAATAAAGGAAATGAACCGCACTGAAAGATCACACGTTAACTAGTATCGTCCTCTATGCCTACACATGACAGATCAGTTTCACCAGACTCAACCTTTAGGGTCTGTGTGACTCTAAGTTTGGCTAAAAGATCCAGACCAATTTCGTGCTACTGACCTTTGTAAGGGCCAACCAGTAGGTCTTGGGATGGAAACCGGTGTCCGTCCACCCTCCCTAGACTACTAGGCTTCATGTGCACTGGTATTTGTGGTCTAGGTCCCAGGGACAAACCTACAAACATCACACATGCAGGGTGATCCTTAATAGACATGTGCTTATAATGAAGAAGACTCCCCAATATATATATCACAACATCAGCGTTTACAAATGCAGTGGACATCTATGAACTTTAGAAGAAGTTTAGGAGGAGAGTAAATGGCCGCCATGTGGAATGGCACAGTGTTCCTCTGGAGCCGCTGAGGCTAAGTTGAAACAGGAAATGTACTTTTAGAGACAGACAATCAACCGAAGTCAGACCTCATCCTCCGTCCGGGCTGTCTTATCTGTGCTGTAAGAGGGGTGCCTCTGGAAGGCAGGATCCCACTTGGGTGATGAGCATGCATACCTGTGCAGTGAAGGCCTTTCCGATATTCCCGCTGCAGCGACAGGAAACCCTGAAGGTCAAGTCCTCCTGGTTCTGAGTGTCAGCTGCCTTCACCATGTCGTTCTGGAGTCCTTGTTCCTGAAGCTCGTCGGCTTTGGTGAGAGCATCCCCCTGCTCCCGTGAGTCTTCAGGAAGTCTGTCCCACTGGTCTTCCCTATGGCTCTCCTCAGCCATCTGTATCTCCTCCAGTTTTAACTTCTTAGCAGTGACAATTTCATTTTCTCCCACTTTTCGCTTTAGTGGGTT
The DNA here is from genome assembly GCF_949786415.1 of Peromyscus eremicus. NCBI lineage: Eukaryota > Metazoa > Chordata > Mammalia > Rodentia > Cricetidae > Peromyscus > Peromyscus eremicus. Next base: position 13,480,260 of record NC_081437.1, on the reverse strand, counting down.
AGTATCCCTCTGAGAAACTTTTTCTCCTTTTGTATCTTGTTCAAGAAGTTTTTTCCAAAGTGAAATGGCCTTCAGCCAACTTCCTGGATCATCATTTATAAGTCTCTGCATTTCATTTAGTATTTTTCCTAAATAAACAAAACCTCAGTTTATCCATCTTCAAGCTTATAGACAACTGTCTATTACATTCATCAATCTGGATTTCATGACCTTTATTTCTTTAAAATATTTTACTGAATTGCTATATGAACAAAATTTCACTTTTATTTGGAGTTTATATAATTTATCCTAAGAATGTACAGCAGAATACGTTCCATTATTTTACATTCAGAGATCTAAGAGTTATCAAACTTACAGAAATCCCATGCACTACTTCAGCAAAGCAATTTATCCTGTGATACTACACTCAGCGGATGGTGAGCTCATGCATAGACCTAGGGGATATACTGATCTTCGAGAGAACAGTGACCTTGCCCATAAACCGGAAAATACAGAGCTCAGGAACAGAGCAGCTGAACTTTAGACCCATTTCATTTTAGATCACAAAGATATTAACATGAATCTTAAGTTTCCATGAAGTCAAACTTCAGATACACAAACCACTTATAAGTTTGGGGCTGTCAGCCTGTCCAGTGACCTTTAACCTTTCCTTATAAACCAAAGACACTAAGTTGATCTGAAAATTACCACTACAGTTCCTTCAAGAGGACAGTGTATGGATGCTGGGAGGAAATGATAGTAACCCCACAAATCCTTGGGATTTGCTTTAATTTTTTTTTTCCCTTCCCAGTCTTGATTTTGGTCATTTGCAACTTTTCTTGAGATAGCTCCTTACAGATTTATGTAATTCTTTGATGTCTCATGCACACAGTAATCAGAGTGAAGGTTGAGGTGTCTGCCTTTTAAAAATGGCTTTAATCATGATCTTGAAATTATTTATATAACATAATTTTAAAGTTAGGGAGTAATTATGAAATCTCCCAAGCTGCCTTTATAAATGGGCATAAGTTTGTCAAAAAACACTTAAGATTCTAGGAGAAGAGAATTTTACTATGTAATAATTTCCAACTATATCATTTAGTTAAACTTTATAAGATGACAGTTTTTTTTTTTAACCAACTTGTGATGCAAAATTATATTCTGGTTATTATGTGTTTTAAAAAAAAATCAAATAAATACAATGGAGCATATTTATCTCTAGAAAGAAAACATGTGAACAATAAAACCCAGAAGGCAGGCAGCAGGTTCCAAAGAGAAGCGAAGGAGCTGGCTATACATATGATAATACCAGGGAACTGAACTGCTATAATCTCTGTAACTAACAATGAATGAGCCCGAGTCAGTGAAACGGAGACACACAATTGCCGGGCGGACAGCCTCGGTCACACAGCAGGTGGGTAAAGCAGTGGGCACACGCTGTACCTTTGCGGAGAGAAGGAGCCGCGATTGGAAGCTGCTTCTTAATCAACAGAAACAGTCTTTCCGCTGACTTCAACTTCTTCATCGAGCTCAGATCCGAACAGGTGGTGAAGAACACTTTTCCTGAAATATATTCAACCTAGACACAGAAAAACAGGCATCAATATGGCTAAGGGCCACTTCCTTTGTCCCTTGGATCATTTGGGGAGCATCTGTCATTTGGTAGGCTCTGCCAACATGTATTTTTCCTTTAAACACTTAACAAGCCCAAGGTCGATTTTATCATGCCCATTTTCCACATCACAAACTGACATCTAGGGTAGGCTACACAATCTGCATAAGGTCACGTGGTCAGACTCTCATGCTACCTCTTGTAAAGTACACACCCAGGTGACTGGAAAAACATAAAAGATTCAATAATTACACTGCCAGACCTCACCCACTGTTTAAAAGTAGGCAAAAGACAGGTAACATGCATAGCATAAATTAGGTGGCTAGACCAAGGTAGATGTTTATTAAATATTTCCATGTCTGAACAATAATGCAACAGACATATAAACTAAGATGTAAAACTTGTCAGACAATACCATAAATTAAACCCAGAAGAAATGAAAACATTTAACTGCTTATCAGCTGTACTGATAAGCTGTACTATACGTTAGCACTGAGTAGGAAGCGACCGTTTCTAAAATGGTGGGGAGGAATCCTGTAAGACCTAGGAAGCAGGATTTTAACACACAGGAGCAGGTGCAGAAGCAACAGAAACCTGGCCACAGTCAACTGTCAGCACTCTGGCAGCCCTGGCTGAATTATGCTGATTGATAATGTCAGGGGGATGGATGGCAGAGCTTAGGCCAGCCTGATAGACGGCCATGAAATTCTGAGTACCACAGATGGTAATGGGCAGCCATTAAAGAATTTTGATGAAAACTATGACAGCAATGATTTAGCTGACAGAGAAATTACCTTGGAAGGGGCATGAAAGACGGGGTGTAGCAGGAGATGCTTGAGGGGGAACAGATTACTGAGGTAGAAATGAGGGGCATGTGGCCATGGAAGAGATATATACACCACACAGAAACAGGCCTCAGGACGAGCATGTGGCACGTGGGGGAAGAAGGGAAATGGGCACTCATTGACTGACAGGGAGTTGAATGTGGTGTGGACATTGCACTTGGTGTCAAAGGAGTCCTAAATCTTGTAGCTGTCACAAGTCCTGGAAGGATGTGGACCATCTTAGAGTTCTCCTTTTCACAATGTTCATGGCTGACTGACATAATCGTGAGTTACCTAGAACTAAGGCGCCAGGGAATCTGGGGTGCCTTGTGCTACGGGTTGAATAGGTACCCAAGGGTCATGTACAGGAAGGCTGGTCAGTATGGTGACACTGAGAGGTGGCAGAACTTTCACCAGGTCTGGCCTAGCAGGCAGTGGTTGGGTCACACCAACTTTGGAACTGATGCTGGCCACCTGGGGTGAGCTGGGTCTCACGACAGCAGCTACTTCCCAGAAAGGCAGGTTGCTATAAAAGAGAATCGTGGTTCCCACCCCTCTCATGGCATACACGCCCCTCCTTCAGACAGGCTCTCTGAGCTTCTCCACCTCCTTGTGACACAGATGGGCATGGCCATTTCAGACACTATCCTCGCTACTTCGACTTTCCCTGTACCAGAATGTCGAGTCAAATAAACCTCTTGTCTTAGGGTATTACCTGGTGCTGCTTACTCTGCCCCAGCATAATGACCTAAGAACCCACATTCTTAAGAAGTGATCATTCAGGGTTTGGAGAGATGGCTCAGCAGTTAAGAGCACTCGCTGTGTTCCTTTAGAGGAGCAGGGTTCGATTCCTGGCACACACACGGAGGCTCATAACCACCCATAACTCCAGTTTCAGGGATCTGAAGCTTCCTTCTGACCTTCTCAAGCACACAGCCCACACAGGCAGGCCAAACCAATGCACACAAAATAAATCACACACACGCACACATGGTCATTATGCAACTTAACCTAAAATCCTTGCCAAGATTCTGAAGAAATGAAACTATTTTACTGAGGATGAATTGTTTCAGGACTAAAGTAACAGGGACAGAAGAGTGCTCAGTGGTTAAGAACACTTGCTGTTCTTGCAAAGGAAGGGATTCCTAGCAACCAAAAGGCGGCTCACAATGATCTGTAACTCCAGTTCCTGGGGATCTGATGCCCTCTTCTGGCCTCTAAGGGAACTGCATGAACATGATACATGCAGCAAAAACACTGATACACATTTTTAAAAAGAGAGAGATTAAGGTAATAAAAGCAAGAAAATGGACATCAAAACCTAGACCAGGGATTTTATTTAAGTAGCCATTGATCTAGACATTTATACCTCCTTAACTGTTCAATGATTTCTGCTTCTTTCCCTTGTTCGGCTATTAAGGAAAAATCTCTACAATCAGATTTTCTTAAAGTATCCTCTTTTTAAAAGAAAGGTTTATTACGAACATGGCAGGGTATCAACGGACAGAACTAAAAAGGTTGGAGTATTCAGGACATCAAGTCATGAGAACAGTATGCTGATTAATTAAAATAACAAAACCCAAAGCAGCAGCATTATTGTCTCAAGAATTTACACACGGCTTACTAGTCTTTTTACATGTGAGAAACCCAGACACCGTTTACTAACTTAGTCACTGTGAGAACCACACAGTCACACATGCGAATACAAGCAATCTCCTCTTTGTGAATATTAACATTCCTCAAAGCAGGAGGGAGAATGAAGTTCAGTATTTAAGAATTCATCAACTGCTAAAGCTAGTACTACCCTTTTCCTCCAGCTTTCTTTCATTGCTTTGGGGGTAAGATTTATTTTTATTATTTTTAATCATGTGTATGTGTGTAGAAAAACACTTATGTGGTTGGGGGCTAGAAGAGGTCACAGGTGCTGGAGCCTCCCGGAGTTGAAGTTCCAGGCAATTGTGAACTATGTGATATGGGTGCTGGGGTCCTACTCAGGTCCTCTGCAAGAGCAATACTGTGCTCTTAGCATCTCTCCAGCCCTTCAACTTACCTATTCGTTTAATTTTTTTTTTAAATGTGTATGTGTGTATGCCATGTGTGTTTGGATGCCTATGAGGCTAGATGGGTCCTTTGGAGCTGGAGGAAGCAAGGTGTCAGCAGTCTGACGTGGGTGCTAGGAACTAAACTTGGGTCCTCTGGAAGAGTAGTAAGCACTCTTAACCTCTGAACCATCTCTCCACCACGACCCCTATTACTTCCTAACATTTATTTCTGTGTGTCAACGCCCATGTGTGGGGGCATGTGTACCACAGTGTGTATGTGGGGGTCAGAGGACAACCTGTAGAGAGGGCGCTCTCCTTCCACCATGGGGGTCCCGGAGACTGAACTTGGACTGTCAGGTTTGGCAGCAAGTACCTTTACCCAGGAGGATCCCTCAGGCCTTGGTTCATTGCTTCTAGTTGATTATATTCAATTATAATATTATGGAGCAATACAGCATTCCAGAATTTCCATCCTAACGGTTGTTATTTGAAAAGCTATTTACAAGTTGTTGCTCCCATTTGAATCATGAAAATGTCGTGTCTGAACCAACTGGTCTGCAGTCTAACACCCATGAGATGAGCTAAGAGCCCTTCCCTGCCAGCATGTCTAACTGCTTAGCATTCTTGTCTTTCCTTTTAAAATTCACGGGCTCAAGTTTAGCCCAAAGATTAGCAGATGCTTAAATGTAGACAAACTATAGTATCACTGGTAAGTACCGAACTTGTAATTCTACAGACACTATTTAGATGTAGAATGGATTTTTAAAGTACTAAGCGATCTGTTAGGGTGGTGTCTAAGTTTGTTTTGGCTCATTTTTTTAAGACAGAATTTTAAAATTTAATTTTCAAAATGGCATCAAATTGAAAGAAAAGGAATACACAGAATCTTGAAAAGATTCCATTCCACAAAAATAACGACAAAACAACCCTCTTAGCTCTAACTACACCCTACTGTCACAACACTATTAAAGAATGAAAAACCGGTTGGCCTCCTAAAGGCTTGGGTTAATAGTCTCCACTGTGTGGATTTACAGAGATCAGTGAACCGACAGGAGCCTCTGCTTAGCTGACACAACATCACCTCTGCTGCATGCAATTTTATCTTAAAGATAACCATTGCTACTATGATTCTTACCAAAAATCAGTATTTAGTACATTATGTGTTGTTCGAAAGGGATTTTTCTGCATTTAAAGTGGTCTCAATGTGTGTATTAAATGTTTTAAAATACCCAGGTACCTTTATAAAGACATCCACCCCACTACTGGAACATGGGGATGAGGATCAAGCATCAATCTGACCGAGCTCTAGACACAAATTATAGGAACCCAGTTTACAGGAAATGCAGAGGATGGAGTCCTAAGTTTCCATGTACCCCAACATTTCTGTGCTGAAAATATGCTCGATGCATTATGGGAGGGCCCTGGTGTGCTTTCTAAGGCAGGGCCCTGCAGTGGATTAATGCTACTGAGGAAAAGAGCTTGTTATAAACATGAACTTGGGCCCTGGTGTGCCTCTGTGTGCCTTTTACTTTCTCTCCCTGGGTGCTATCTGCCATGTTAGAAGGCAGCAAGAATTTCCTCACAGATACAGTCCCTCAGTCTTGGGCTCCTGAACCTCCAGGACTGTAAAAGGGACTTTTCTTTTCTCTACACAGTACTCAACCTGCAGTATTCATTTATAGCAATACAAAAGGACCAAGACATAGAGGAACACATTAAACCATGCCATGAAAATGAAGGTTGGTGTCTTAGTTATTTTCCTTTTGTTTTGTTTTGTTTTTTCGAGATAGGGTTTCTCTGTGTAGTTTTGTGTCTTTCCTGGATCTCGCTCTATAGACCAGGCTGGCCTCGAACTCACAGAGATCCGCCTGCCTCTGCCTCCTGAGTGCTGAGATTAAAGGTGTGCACCACCACCACCTGGCTTAGTTATTTTTCTTTTCATTTGTTTTTTGTTTTGTTTTTCGAGACAGGGTTTCTCTGTGTAGCCCTGGCTGTCCCAGAACTTGCTCTGTAGACCAGACTGGCCTCGAACTCACGGAGATCCACCTGCCTCTGCCTCCCCAGTGCTGAGAGTAACTCCTTAGCTACTGCTCTACTACTGTGAAAAGACATCATGACCAAGGCAACTTTTAAAAGAAAGCATTTAATTGAGGACTTGCTTACAGTTTCAGAGGGTGAGTCCATGGTCATCACGGTGGAAAACCAGGCAGGCATGGTGCTGGGGCAGTACCTGAAAGCCTAAATCTTATCCTTAAGATGGAGGCAGAGAGAGAAGGGGGTGGGGGTGGGGGTGGGGCAGAGACAGAGAAGAGAGAGAGAAAGAGTGACAGACTGGGCCTTGTATGGGCTTCTGAAACCCCAAAGCCCACCCCCAGTGACACACCTCTTCCAATAAGGCCACAATTCCTAATTCTTCCTTAACAGTCTGCCAAGTGGGAACCAAACATTCAAATCTATGCGCCTAGGAGAGGTCATTCTCGTCTACACCACCACCACTGGCAAATCTAGACGAGGGTAACTTTGCATCTAATCCAGGAGCCACCAGGATGCATAGCTTCTGGGCATCTGAGGTGCCACTAAGGTGTCTGAAAAAATAGATTCTTATTTAACTCGAAGTAGCCACCGTGGGGGTAGTGACCCTACTGGACAGCACAGCCATGGTGGGTCAGGAAACTGGCCTCATTGAACTGAGAATGGCTTACTGTTTTTTAAGGGATGTAAATACAACGGGGAAGACGAAAAATATAACAGAAATCATGTGACTAATAAAGTCTACAGGAATCTGACGGAAACCAATCGTGACACACACAGCCTGAAATATTTACTCTCAGCCCTTTTATTTTATAGATTGCTTTAGTTTCAGGGTGAACAACCCAGTCACTTTAACACGAGAATTCTGAGAGAAAAAAAAAACAAACCAGAGGTAAATTTATAGATGAGATGAAGAATATCCACCAATCACAGTATGTAGATGGCATTTAAATGCCTACTTAAATACACAAACTTAAAAACAAAAGTCATATCACAAAACAAATTCGACTTCGAATACTAATTAGGTATGGGTTGAGATGGAATGAAATCTTTTAGCTGTGTAAATGATAAGGTGACATATTTTAAAAAACTCATCTCCTTTACACTATACACACTGCTATGAAAGAGTCATAATTTAATTTAGAGTTATATAAGTGAACATGAAGATGAAATGATTCCTAGGATCTGCTTCAAAATATCCTGGGTTGGAAGTATGGCGGGGGTACGAATGAAACAGAATTCACTGGGGGTTGGTCTCTACGGCAGCCGGTTGATGAGCGGGGAGAATCCACCGTATTATTCTGTTTGTTTCTGTGTCCATGAAAAACAGCTAAAAGGAATATACACAGGGGGTTTTCTGCTGCAAGCTGATTTGGAGGCGCTATATGAGCGGCGACAGTCACCTGGGAAGGGAGAGTGTCTTCATGTTCAAATGCAAACACCTGAGCTCATCCGCAGCTCTACTCAAAGAAAAACCTTCTGGGGGCTGGTACCCAGGGATAATATGCACCTTCAACAGGCTTCCCTGGTGAGTCCTACCTTCACTAAAATCCAAAAAACACTGATTAAAATTGAGTGATTACCTCCTAAAAGTAAACAATCACTTCTGGATTAATTTGTTTTATAAATTCAGATTTTTGAATATTAATTTTCTTCCAGCAAATCTAAATTTCTAAGAGACTCTTCTCACCACAAGAAGGATTTCTTTAAGTATCCCTGTGCAACTCACTTTGTGGGAAAGGATTTATGGAGCGCTGATGATTGGCCACGCACCCCATGCTATCTATCTTTAGCTTAATGACGCCATGAAAGTCGGTATTAGCCAAGGAAAAGGGAGGCTCAGAAATGTGAACAATTTATTCGAAATCACACATCCATTAAAGACTAATGTGAGAGTTGGGCATACGTTCTTCACGGTGGCTTTGTGGACCCAGCCTTCACTCAGTGCTACAGGGTAGTCCCCCACACTTCAGCTGGTCCTCGGTAATTGCAGGAGCCCTCTGGGTGGATTCAATGAGTCTCAGACAGAAAAGTATTTAGGAAGTAAACCTTGTACCTATACTGGACATGCAGACTCCTTCTTTGGTATTCTTCCCTAAACAATCTGCGTAACAACCGACACAGCATTAGTGCCGTATGTGGGAGTTATAAGCAAACACTACATTATTGTATATATAGATTTGAACAAACACACATTTTTGTACAGGGAGGGGTCTTAGAAGCCTTCTTCTTAGATAGCAAGGTCAGACAGATTAGAGAGAACCATCCTGAGGTAGAAGGTAAGCTTATTGTTACCGTACTGTTAAACATCGATATTAATAATTGCAAATAACCCTCCAACCAACCCTCTTAATGTTTATTTTTCCTTTAAATAAACTAAGATGTTGGGGGCTGGGGAAATTTGCTGTAGACCCTTCTCTGGTGCTCTGGCTGCTTTCAGCAAGGACTGTCAGTCAGTTGTGTAGCCGGGCTGCCCTTACATTAATGTGGACACTCGGACACTCCATGAGGGGCTTGAGGAAGGTACATGGCAACTACAGTTTAATCACAACCGTGATTTAAGGCGGCGCCATTTCAGCCAGGGCCTTTTTCAAACACCTTGCATTGGACCTTTTTTTTGTTGACATTGCAAGTCTTGGTAAACTATAGATGACTCTGCTTAGCCAGCACTTTTTTTTTGGGGGGGGGGGGGGTTCAAGACAGGGTTTCTCTTTGTAGTTTTTGGTGCCTGTCCTGGAACTCACTCTGTAGACCAGGCTGGCCTCGAACTCACAGAGATCCTCCTGGCTCTGCCTCCCGAGTGCTGGGATCAAAGGCGTGTGCACCACCGTTGCCAGGCGCCAGCAGTTCTCCTTATTTAGGCCACAGGGGGAGCACTTTGCCTCACAGCCCTGCAAAAGGCCAGTGATTGGTACAAACAAACCTTCATTTGCATGAGGGGGCCTCGCCACGACTCGTGCCATGATTAATTTTGTTTGTAGGTGGGATTAATTGTGTTGGATTGGTGTCAGTCCGCATCCTCACGACATCCCTCTATGGCTGTAAAAAGCAGGCTCTGTAACTTCCTTTCTGATCCAGCCGGGCACACCCTTTGTGCTGGTGTCCGGTGTTGCTGCACACTCAGGGTCAATAAAAGGCTTCTCTCGAATGATCTTTTCTTGCCTATTTTTAACCTTTATCCTTAGGGTGGGCTGAGCTGGGGACACAGAGAAGATGGGAGCAGCAGGGACAGGGCTGGTGGCAGTGATATCGGAGGATGCCGCCCAGAGAGCAGCGAGCAGAGAAATGACAGAGAACAGGGGGCATGAGGAGCTAAGATGAGCAATGGTGGGCCCTGGTTGCCTGAGGGAGACCGGCTCCCTCTTTTTCCCCCAGGGTACTCTTGAGCAGGGAGAAATAAGGAATATGTAGATAGAAGTACAGAGGGAGAGAGAGACAGAAACACAGGATGGCCTCCAGAGGGCCTGGTTCAAAACCCACCAGCCCCTTCTGTCTCTTCTAAAGGGCCTTTAAAGGAATGCCAAGGGGTGGAGCAAAAGACCTCCCCCGAGCACAGCCAAGTGCAGACCATCTCAGACACCTAGAAACCATGCACACGGTCAAGCAATCCTCTAATGCAGCCCTGCTGTGTAAAGCAAGCTCAGATCTCACTAGGAAGCTTTTGTGGGCTCCCACAGACGCTAGAAGAATTGCGGGTGCTGCTAAGCCTTAAAGGCCAAAGGTCTCAGCCCTAGCGATGGAACACTAGCCACTGCCCAGGGCTCAGGTCCTGCTACTCTAGGCCCAAGAGGCATAAGTCAGCAGCAGCCATTCCTTATGATTGCGTACTTCTATCTGCTGCCGCCACTCACGGCCGCTCAATGTCAGGGATTACAGGAGCATCAGGGCGGCTGGAGCCCAGAGGAACAAGCCAGCCTCCTTCCTGAGTTCGTCAAGCCACAGAGCTTTCACATCTAAAATCTGGAGCAAGAGGCATGTCACTGTGGGAGTGTGAAGCTGTAAGCCTCTGGACTTGCCAGTCCAGCCCCAAGGCTTCGGGCACTCAAGGCCCTAGGGTGTCCACAAGGAGAAGAGCTCTCTCACTTACCTAGCCATGGTACCAGTGAAGGACCCAGCTGATGGTAACAGAGTAACTCAGCCTAGAGGTGAAATACATGGGCTTGGAAGCTGGATCCAGACACGAGTCCTCCTACCACAGGGTCGGTTTCCTTACGTCTTTGTAAACGGAGGTGTAAAGGTGACATAGTCACAGTACCACCTCGGAGGATTAAATCCTATGTGCAGAGCGGCTAACATCTCAAGTACTCAGGAAATGTTAGGGCAATCCTGAAGTAATGACGCCAGCAATGAACTTGGGGAGTTTGTTTTCTGGTCAGAGCAGGTGGGATGCAATCTGAGGGGTGCTTGTTCAGATCTCTTTCCCACATCTCTCTCTTACTAAAACCATACCAGAGCAGAATATGAAAACTCTCTTGGCATTTACCTGCTCTGGCTGTCAAGAAAGTTTCTCTCATGTCTGACTGAACTCTCGGCTGCTGAAGCTTCCCTCAAACGATTTTGTCTTTGGAGGAGACAAACAGGATCCACTTTTTCTAACCATCTTAGCTGTCCAGGTTGGACCACACCTTGTCATTTCCACACACCAAGCTCGCCAGGTTAGCAAAGCAAATCCCAGGGCGGCGCTATATATGGCCGCATGGCTGGCTGAGTTATAATACAGTAATGCTTGATTTCAGAATCTGAATATTACTGCTGTCGTTGTGTGGTGGTAGGACTCGACTACATAATTGGATTCACCAATTAAGACCAGGTATTACTCTTGTAGAGGACCCGCGATGGAATCCTAGCACCTATGCTGGGCAGCTCACAACCACCTGTAACTCCAGCTCCAGGGAGGTGAGCCGATGTCTCAGGCTTCCATCAGTAATATGCATTCAAGTGAGCGCACACGCACACACACACACACACACACTTAAGAAAAGAAAACCTCTAAATCCTGGGTGAATGCAAGGATTACTACATAGAGGCTATTTTGGATAAATTACATTCAACACTCTGTTCACTTCTGTAGTGCAATTCACAAACGGCAGTAGTCTAATGCGGCTAAGGCCATTCTTGGTAACTCTCCCCGCTGCACCTGCGGACCATCTCAGACACTCCCTTTGTGGGCTTCGAACACTTGGAGGTGAGCAGCTAGCTTGGCTTTAGCAAGCTTTCCCTTTCCAAGAACACATCCCACACGAAAGGACCGGCCTGCCCTATGACATCTTTCCCCTCAGCTTTCCATAACCAGATGAGCACATTCTAGAACTTATGAGGGCTTTTCAAATCTTGTCCACTTGTCACTGCAACGAGCCGGTAACTAGGAGGCCGGCAGGAGCGTATTCGTTTCCTAGCTACTGTTACCGCCTTTGAGGTGTACTTTTTATGCTTCAGAGGCAGGCCACACTGCAAAAACCCAACCTCCTTAAGAGAGTTAAGAAGACTCAACAACTGAGCCTGGAAAGCACATCTGCACTTATGGTAAAACTCCAATTATTGCCATTGCATAGTTTCTTTTCCAGGAATCCGGGACAAAACCCGACTTCCGTACCCCTCTGTTGACAACTTCGGCCGTGACGGGACTGGATGGAGAAAGACGCCCCTCGACCCGCTGGATGCTCACAGCAGTCACCGCAGGACCTGCAGGGATGGGGTGTCCCGGGCTCACACGGGCCTAAGCCCCCCGTGGCGGGAAAGAGGGATCCGGGGCTCGGGGACCCGGTTGGGACCCGGAGCCCGACTCACCTGCGTGGCCTCCAGCCGTGCGTGCACCTCCCGCATCAGGAACGGCTCCAGGCCGCGGCCCGCGGTGCAGAAGAACCGGACACCGCCGGCCGCGGGGTCAGAACCCGGTTCGGCCCCGGCCGCCGCCATGGCGCTGCGGCGCGGCCCCGAGACGCGGTCACGTGAGCTCGGGCGCGCGCTCGGGGACGGGGGAACCGGGGACGGGGACGCGCACCTTCCAGCGGCGGCTTCGCAGGAGCGCCCCCTATGGGTCGTCCTGGAAACTACAGCTCCTTCTGCAACCAGGCAGGGATCTTAGGGATGCCGTCCTCACTGTCTGCACCAAAGACTGGGGGCCAACCCACCCGGTGATTGCGGGCCAAGAACAGAAATGCTTGTTCTCCAACAGAATGTCTTTATGTTCCCGAAACTTGCTACATTTCTTGCCCTTGGACAATCGTCTAGGTAAATAACGAGTGTGCCACCCAGTTTAGTCTACCCGATTTGAGTAACTAATAACAGTACCTGGATGATTTTTTTTTAATCTTGAGTTTTTTGTTGTTTTTTTTTTTTGTTGTTTTTTTTTGTTTTTTTTTTTTTTTTTTTGGTTTTTCGAGACAGGGTTTCTCTGTGTAGCTTTGCGCCTTTCCTGGAACTCACTTGGCAGTCCAGGCTGGCCTCGAACTCACAGAGATCCGCCTGGCTCTGGCGTGCGCCACCACCGCCCAGCTTAATCTTGAGTTTTAAAATGACAAAGAAAATATGATATGGGTAGAATAAAATCTATCTCTAATTCGACAGCATTAAATCAGCCGCGTAGTTCTGTATTGAATCAGTTATACAGAAATTGTTAAATGAGTGTTTTGGAAGGTATCTCCCTCTTGGTCCAGAAATGGATGCTCTCTTCCGCCCTTGCCCACTGGCTAGCTCATGAAGGGTTGGGGCAGTAGGGCACAGTTCCTCACGGAGTCCTGTCACCTGAGATTTTCAGAGAGTCAGTCCTAAACTCTTTGGTTCATTTGGTGATCCACCACAGCCCTCTTTCCAAACGGTTCTTTTCCTTGGTTGTTGCAATGGCTGGTTCCAACATCCCCATACTTTGGGTTCCCACCGCAAGTCTGTGTGGGGAGGACCATGAAGCCCCATTAAGACTCCCAGCACGCATTATTGAGTGGGTTAGCTCACGGGCCCAGCGCATCCAGTTCAGCTCAGTGAAGGTACAACTGCACTCTGCCAGGCTGTACTGAGGAGTCAAAGACAAGGGCTTAGAAGATGGTCGTGTTTACTGACTTACCTGCAGGAGGAAGGAGACAGGGAATGCTTTCTGGAGAAAAAAAAAAAACACAGGTAAACAAACGGACAACCACAGGCCTTTGCTGACCCACAGCCCCACTTGGAGGATTTGGGGCTGGGGGCAGCAGTAGAAATACATACCTGCGATGTGTGTGTAGCATGGAAGCGGGAAGGCAGGAGAGCAGTTAGTTATCAGAGCATCCACTAGATGATTCAGTAAATAGTCAGAGATAAAGATGGAGAAGTGAGGAAGGGCAGATTCCCAACTCCAGGCTGGCGCTCACTAGCGATGTGCATGCCTGTGAGGGGCCATGGCTGAGCTGAAGCTGCAGTCTTACAGAGCCAACTTCCCACTACACAGCCACCTCCTTCTTCTGACGTCTTTCTCCGCTGAGGGGCTGTGGGTCAGCAAAGGCCTGCTGTTCATTTGTTCATTCGTGGCCTGTGCTGCAGCCAATCACACCACCAGTGTCCTGACGAAATACTTGTCATGAATTCGAGTTCGGACTCTACTGTTTTCCCTGGGGGGGTTACTGGTCTGGACGTCTCTCCTCGTTACTCCTCTTTGCTCCATCATTTCTTCTTCTGAGGATGAGGAGACGGCTCAGTTGGTGCAATAATTTCCGTACAAGTGTGAGAGGATCTGAGTTTGATCCCAGCACCTATATAAAAAAGCTGGGCCTGGTGGTGCTTACCTGTGGTCCAAGCACTTGGGAGGTGGGGACAGATGGATCACTGGGGCTTGCTGGCCAGCCAGCCTAGTCACACTGACAAACTCCAGGTCCCAGAGATAGAGATCTGTCTCGGAAATAAAAATTAAAATTAAAGATAGACAACACCTGTAGAATGATGCCTGGGTTGTCTCTCTGGCATCTACATGCATGTGTATAAATGTACATGCACCCATATACACATATACATTCTCCTGCACACACATGTGTACAAATCTACATGCACCCATATACACATATATATTCTGCACACATGTGTACAAATGTACTGCATTCATATACATATATATTCTCCTGCACACACACGTGTACAAATCTACATGCATCATATACATATATATATATATTCTCCTGCACACACATGTGTACAAATGTACTGCATCATACACACATATATATTCTCCTGCACACATGTGTACAAATGTACATGCACCCATATACACATATATATTCTCCTGCACACACATGTGTACAAATGTACATGCACCCATATACACACATATATTCTCCTGCATGCACACACACACACACACACACAGAGAGAGAGAGAGAGAGAGAGAGAGAGAGAGAGAGAGAGAGAGAGAGAGTTTGTACTAAAAAAACCAGCCTCAGATGCCTACAGATGGATTTAACTTATCCAGCTGCAATTTGCCATTTGGATATTACATATTCAACAATCAGGAAGTTGGAAGTCAACAGAAACAATTTTAGAACAGACAGGCTTTAATTCTTTTTAATGTTTGGCAGTTTCATACATTTCTATAATGAATTTTAGTCATTTTTATCCCAGCACAAGACACACTTTTAAAGTGGAGTTGTTGTGAGCATATAGGGTGGGACATTTGCTTTACAATTTCTCCCTATTTTGAAGTAATTATCAACTTTTTTTTCTTTTCTTTTCTTTTTTTTTTTTTTTTTTTTTTTTTTTTTTTTTTTTTTTACTTCAAAGGTGTTTAATGCATGTACTTAGCTTTGGGGAATGCAGATGTTTTAGGGTATGAGATCCCTGGGGAAAGGATGTTTCATTCATCTGGATACCACAGTCACATACTGGCTTACTCTTGGTAGGCATTCAGTCAGTGTGGGTGCTGAATTGGATGCAATTCAGTGACGTGAAACTAACATAGTGGCATAGAAAGTCCAACCCAGGAAGCTAAGCCACCTCTGTTG